>NW_019154087.1:67336660-67485253 GCF_002288905.1 Enhydra lutris kenyoni
CCATGCTGTCTTGATGATGACAGCATGGTACTGGCACAAAAACAGACACATAGATCAATGGAACAGAATAGAGAGCCCAGAAATAGACCCTCAACTCTATGGTCAACTAATCTTCGACAAAGCAGGAAAGAAGGTCCAATGGAAAAATGACAGCCTCTTTAAGAAATGGTGTTGGGAAAATTGGACAGCCACATGCAGAAAAATGAAATTGGATCATTTCCTTACACCACACATGAAAATAGACTCAAAACGATGAAGGAGCTCAATGTGAGTAAGGAATCCATCAAAATCCTTGAGGAGAACACAAACAGCAACCTCTTCGACCTCAGCCGCAGCAACATCTTCCTAGGAACATCGCCAAAGGCAAGGGAAGCAACGGCAAAAATGAACTATTGGGATTTTATCAAGATCAAAAGCTTTTGCACAGCAAAGGAAACAGTTAACAAAACCAAAAGACAACTGACAGAATGGGAGAAGATATTTGCAAACGACATATCAGATAAAGGGCTAGTGTCCAAAATCTATAAAGAACTTAGCAAACTCAACACCCAAAGAACAAAGAAATGGGCAGAAGACATGAACAGACATTTCTGCAAAGAAGACATCCAGATGGCCAACAGACACATGAAAAAGTGCTCCATATTACTCGGCATCAGGGAAATACAAATCAAAACCACAATGAGATATCACCTCACACCAGTCAGAATGGCTAAAATTAACAAGTCAGGAAATGACAGATGCTGGCGAGGATGCGGAGAAAGGGGACCCCTCCTACACTGTTGGTGGGAATGCAAGCTGGTGCAACCACTCTGGAAAACAGCATGGAGGTTCCTCAAAATGTTGAAAATAGAACTACCCTACGACCCAGCAATTGCACTACTGGGTATTTACCCTAAAGATACAAACGTAGTGATCCGAAGGGGCACGTGCACCCAAATGTTTATAGCAGCAATGTCTACAATAGCCAAACTATGGAAAGAACCTAGATGTCCATCAACGGACGAATGGATAAAGAGGTTGTGGTATATATACACAATGGAATACTATGCAGCCATCAAAAGAAATGAAATCTTGCCATTTGCGATGACGTGGATGGAACTAGAGGGTATCATGCTTAGCGAAATAAGTCAATCGGAGAAAGACAACTATCATATGATCTCCCTGATATGAGGGAGAGGAGAGGCAACATGGGGGGTTAAGGGTGTAGGAGAAGAGTAAATGAAACAAGATGGGATTGGGAGGGAGACAAACCATAAATCACTCTTAATCTCACAAAATAAACTGAGGGTTGATGGGGGGAGGGGGTTTGGGAGAGGGGGGGTTGGGTTATGGACATTGGGGTGGTTATGTGCTATGGTGAGTGCTGTGAAGTGTGTAAACCTGGCGATTCACAGACCTGTACCCCTGGGGATAAAAATATATTATATGTTTATAAAAAATAAAAATTAAAAAAAAAAGTAGAGCTCTGTAGCTATCATAGGTGATGAACTATCCTATATATTTTTTTTCTTAAAATCATCACGGCTAACATTCAGTATTTACTACATGCTGATAGTTTATTAAGCACTGTACCAAAAGGAAAAACTGACGGTCCTTTCCATACTATATTTGCTACCTATAATTCATTGAGACAAAAAGAAAAAAAAAAAAACCCCACACATACTCAAACCCACAATAAAACCGCCAGCTCAGTCATATGCTTGGAAGAGAACATTCAGCGGCATTTGCTGATAGGGCAAGCAGTTAGCCAGGGTGCTGCGGGATGCTGGATCTGCCCTCTGCTCGGTTCCCGTAATCAGAGTCCAGAATATTCTTAATCTTTTACGGGTGGATGAACAACAAATTAGGAATTTCTAATTGCCTTCCCTCTGAGGGCTGTCTCCCAACTAAGTAGCGAAGGTATGCGCGGGCAAGTGTTGTCCATCCAATTGATGTTAACTTTTTGTGAAATTAAGAGACCTTTATTTAAAAACAGCTTCAACAGCTAGAGGCTTAGAATATGAGAAATGTACTCCAGGCTGTAATAATTGCGGGCTGCCCTGGGAAATGGCTTCAAGGCCACAGCGGCCGTGGCTTCATGCAAGCAGAGCCTCTAATTATTGAAAAACCTGTATAGAGTCTCCATGTTAATCAGTCTCTCAGAGACTTCAGCTTTATGTGGTTAGTGCAGATTTATGGCATTTTTCTTTTCCTGTTATTAAAACTGATATTTCACAAGGAAGGAACTATCTCCAGACAACTGTTAAAATGCAAAGTTTCAGTCATAAAAGAAAACTGCGAGATTATTCTGAGAATATTCTATGGAGAATTCCAAACAAGGATAAGAAACAACACATCAAAGACAGGGGTGGAGGAGAGGAACTCAGAAATAAAAAGGCCTGACTTTAAAGTATTAACAAAAAGACTCAACAGTTGGCCCATAGAATCAAGAGGTTAGAATGTAATTAATTTAAGTGCTTGTTGCAATTATGGAAATAAACATTTCATGCATAAATGCAAACTGAATTATACATAATTATGAAAGCACTAAACTAATTGAAACATTTGGATTAACATAGTAGAAGCCAAATTGCCTTTTTAAACCATGCTTTGCGTTATCCTGCATGTACATGGCAAATGGTAGTTAATAAGGGAAAGGAGTATACTTAGAAACATATATTTCTATCGAGTTGGCATTTTGCTTCCCTTATAAAGTAGACACAAATTTTGTAAATTATAGTAGCTCTTAGTGAACCAGTACAAGACTAGGACCAGCTGGTTAAGTCAATTGTAACTAATCTATAGAAGAAGACTGAGGGGCAGAGACTCCTATTCCAGGACTCAGGGCTCCCTCCTACTTCACCATTTGCTGTATTTTCAGAACTCCAAGCCTAATGGGATAATGAGAATGGGATGGGGGGCAGGAAGTGGCCATCTGAGAAAAGTGAAAGAAGGAAAGTGTGCTTAGTTGAAAAGAGGCGAAGGAAGGTTATAAGGTTCTCCCTCATCAAGTCCACATTTAAAAGTTTGTCCAGGCCCTTCTAGCTACCTTTTGGCATTTTTTAATCTTCGTCTATTCCTGTACTATCTCCTCATGTACTATCTCCCAGATGCACTACATCATTTGCTACTTTGAGCCTGGGCAGATCTTTGTAATTTATTAGTATAGGTAGATTTGGTAGGTGTCCAGTGCAAAAACAAACAAACAATCATAATGACAAAAATCTTCTTTCTGCTTTTCCAAAACTCACATTTCTACAGAGAACAGATTGGGTCCTTGCTTGACTTTGGGAAGGCACTGTGATTGAGCAACGTTGTGCTATAGCTGAAATGAATGATGAGATTCTCTTGAACTCTCCAAATGGTAACATATTGTTCATTCAAATGAATCAATAATTAGATGTAAACAGTTCTCCAGGTATGACCATTCCATCAGATAAGGGGTCATATTAACAGTAGTGACTCTAATCTCACTGGCTTCGAGTCTAGTGTTCATGCAGTATCTCACCTCCTTGCAGAATCTCACTTCATTATTTCTCTCTCTTTTTTTTAAGATTATTTATTTATTTATTTGACAGAGAGAGAAATCACAAGTAGGCAGAAGTAGGCAGAGAGGTAGGCAGATAGAGAGGGAGAAGATGTGGGGCTCAATCCCAGGACCCTGGGATCATGACCAGAGCCCAAGGCAGAGGCTTAACCCACTGAGCCACCCAGTCACCCCTCACTTCATGATTTCTAAAGGCTTAGGGAGTATATTACATGTGCTTAGGTACAAGTTAGCTAGTTACAGTCTTAGAATGTGTCCATCCTGGTCCTCCTCTCCAACTGGACCCCTTTTCATTTATATCATACCTGCAAACCTCCTCACTAGGACCACTGTTCCTGGTGCCCCTTGTGACAGTGTTGGCACCCAAACCAAAAGTACTAGGTACTCCCTGAGAGTATTAGGAACATGGGCATTGGGGTCTTCAGTGACTTAAGGCCATTCTGTCCAGTAATGAGGATAACATTTTCATTTCTAACCATAGATCACATATTAACACCAACGTAGCCCCATATTCCTGTGTCTCATGGAGTCACACAAAAATTGTTCCTTTAGCTTCTTGCTTCAAGTCCTCCTTACACAGGGTTCAAATACTGATCCCTAGAGGTGCATTATCAGAAGTAATAGACCCAACTTTCAAGTGTGTTCCCTCCGACCCCAAGTTATTTATGCAGCTCTTGACCTCATGCGACTCAGTTTATAAAAATAGGGGCTGTGGGTCTTTACCCCATTAAATCTTCCACCTTTCAAGCCTATAACTGTGTCTGGCATATGCTAGCTGTTAAGTGAACTTTTGTAAAATTGAGAAATAAATGAGTCAATAAAAAGTCACAATATTATGAATTAAGGTGGTAGACATAGGCCTTTCAGGGACTCCTAAAATTCACTTGGCCACCTCTACCTGAAGACACACACACACACACACACACACACACACACACACACACACAATTACTACAAAGAAGGAAACAATTCTTGGTAGTCCGGACACTTTCTTTTCTTTTGGGAAGAATCCCCCTCTAGTTAATGCTTGCCCCTTCATTGCCTGCATTAATGCCAGGTTAGATGATCATAGCTCCCCGGTCAACATGATGAGCAGGTCAAGAGAATCTGTTGTACACTAGGGAGTTGGGTGTCACAAGGCAGAGAAAGGAAATTGTAGGCAGGCAGATAATCAAAGCACTGATGGGAGCCCATCACACCTGGAGTCAGTTATTTATAGAGTATTTACTATTTTATGATAGTTTTCTGAGTCTCTGGGAAGATATACAACTTACCCAGAGTAACATATATAGTGAGATTCAACCCTGGTTCTGTCTGAATCAAGAATTCAAGCAATTTCTATTCCCAAGCAATCTCAAAGCTAGCAGTTATATCATCAAGTCTGATCCACAGTTAGTAAATAAATATGAGAGTATAGTCATTTGGTTTTTTATGTTACTTTTATAAACTTTCCTCTTTTTCTGAATATTTTTTCTACAATTTACAGAATTTCTATAGCAGACTGTTGTCCATTTAAATGAGATGAGGTTTTACTCTTACTCCAATATTCTATTTATTTAAAAAAAATTAAACTTTGAAAGTCATTATCTATTATTGTGGTATTATTTTGCAATGTAATATTATTTCATATCGATTGGTTATAGTTTATAATATTCCTCATAGATCCAAGAGAGTTTATTAGTGGACTTTTAGAGTGATCTTTTTTTGGGGTAGGGGGGTGAGCAAGGAGGGGCAGAGGGAAAGGAAGAGAGAGAATCCCAGTCCCACCCTGGGCATGGAGCCTGATGCAGGGCTCAGTCCAACAACCCTGAGATCATGACCTGAGTCAGATGCTTAACTGATTGAGCCACCCATTGAAATCTGCCACTTTCCCCTTCTCTTTTCAGCTGCCCTTAGACATGTCCATCCCTTCCTACTCCCACACTTCGTCTCCTCTATTTCTTCTCACCCACTGCAGACTGAGCTCTCAATATGTAAATTTGGACATGATTTATTAGATAATTTTAACCAGAGCATCTTCCCAAAAAGAGACATCCTGACTGCTTTGGCCCTGGGTAGACTTCTCAGACCAGGTGTGTTTGCCTGGAAGGCTTTCTGTGGGATAGGACAAGAGGCCAAAGGTCTCCATCACTGTAGCCTCTCCATAGGCCTTGGACAAGCAACTGCTTTTTTACAACATTGCTGTCTCCTTACTTTGGATATTGGCATCCACTTAACAGTTTTTAAAACCTGCATAGAATTTTTATAAAAATTGTATAGAATTTTTATTAGAACTAGAATTGCCTAAAGAGCCAATATCCACCTATGATCATTAGTGGGTAAGCAATGGACAATCTTTTCCATCTAGTAGTTGCTTGACTTAGGGAATAACTTTTCTTCAGGGAATTTTTAAATATCATAAGGAAGTACAAATAATTTAATCCAATAACAGAAGTGTAAACATACACATAATTGATCATTTGCTCTTGATCATATTAAATTTGGTAGCTCCAAATAAATAGAAAATCTACCAATTAAATACACTTTTGAACACATGATTGAATGTTAACAGATAGGTGGATCAGCTCTGGATATTCTGATTTGTACTACTGAGATAGGGCCTGGGCGTCCACATTAAAAAATAATAATAAAAACAATTCCCAGGTGAAACAGTACACAGACACATATGTAGATGAATATCTATCCAGAGTTGAGAAGCACTGATATGCTTTGTACCAATTCTTAATACAAACCATTTGCCTTTACAATATCTATCAAGCCAAAAGCTTTAAGAGAGAGAATCTGTCATCCACACTGGGTGAAAAAAAGAGTAAGCTCAAAATTCTTTATGAGAAAAATCGGTAATCCGTCTTTGTTTGCCTCTCCTCCTCCCTTGTATTGGTAGGAATCCAAGGGTGAGGAGAGGGAGAACACTTGACCGTGGGCAGCTCAGCCACTCTGAAGGCCTGGCTGCTTACCCGGTGAGCAGTAACTCCACTCTCATAAAAGAAAGTATCTCATGCTTCTCTCTCAGAAGGAGGCTAAAGGAACATGGTCCAGCTCATGAGGTAGCTGTTCTTTCATGATGAGACAAAGCAAACCCAGTCCTCAGAGTTCTTCAAGATGCTAGAACCGTGAGACAGCTGGGTGGATCAGTCGTTAAGCGTCTGCCTTTGGCTCAGGTCATGATCCCAGGGTCCTGGGATTGAGCCTCATATTGGGCTCCCTGCTCAATGCGGAGCCTGTTTCTCCCTCTTCCACTCTCCCTGCTTGGGTTTCCACTCTCACTGTATCTCTCTCTGTCAAATAAATAAATAAAACCTTAAAAAAAAAAAAAAAGATGCTAGAACCACACCTACTCTATCCTTCCAGGGCCCTGGGGTTGTTTTTCACTCTGTCTAAAAGAGTGGAATCAAAACCCTTTCATCACTTTTCAGTTGAGGATCCTCTCACTGGGTGGGAAGAAGGTGGGAGAGCATTAAAACTTTCTTCGGTTTTATTTTATTGCAGGGTTTGTGTCTTCTGGGCAAAAAGTCCATTCTTCATTTTTCTTTTGAAAATTCTCTTTTTCTTTCGAGAATGAGAAAATGCAAGTCTCATAAGATGAAGACACTACCATAGCTCCCTTTCTACCTGACCTGGAATTGCTACCATTAGAGTGACCTCTACAAATTCAGCCCCTGGTGTGGGGACTTGATCCTCAGGAAGCCAAAGTTAATTTGCACAGCTCACTTTGGATGGGGTAAGGATAGGAAAATTATTAGATATCCAGGCAGATCCCAACGGAATAGATTATGAATCAGGCAAAGTTGGGTAGGATATGTTTGCCAGGGAAAAGGAAGCAACAGGGGAATGTTTAAATTCCTCAGTTCTAGTCTCATTCCTGCTCCAGTCTGCTTAAAGAGCCTATGCAAAGTGGAAAGGCAGTGGGTCATTACACTGATTTTTGCCTGCCCAGTTGCAGTGCAAATACATGGGACATGGACACCCACAAAGAAAAATTCACTCAAAAAGAAGAATAAAGGGTTGGAAGAAGAGTTGTGGAATTCCAAAGTGAATGATGGCTGAATATGAATTTAGAATCATTAAATCCTGGTATCCCTTTGCCGGAAATGACCACAGAGATCATTGATTCAGGATACCTCCTTTCCCAGATGAGAGAGCTGGCCACCAGTGAGATGAAGCAATACATTCCAGGCTGCAAAAACTATTGATCATACTAGAATGTTCCATGGTTGCCTGATTACTCCATTTCAGGGTTTTCTATTTCATTTAAAGCCAGCCTTGATTTCCAACTAAAAGGTTTCTTTTCAAGATTTTCAGGGTAGCATATTTACTCTCCGAGATATTTTTAATTAGCTATCTGTGTTATCTCCAGTAAGTTACTTAGCTCCCCTGAACCACAGTTTCCATATCTATGACAGAGTTAGACCAGTTTTCTGTAGTACCTTAATAGGTCCTAACCTTTCTATAGTACCAATTTTCTATAGAACCTTCTTTCTAAGAATCTGAGACCAGGAATCTTTTTCTTAAAGGTTTTATTTATTTATTTGAGAGAGAGAGAGTGAGTGAGCCGGGTAGTCAGGGTTTGCCGAGGGAGAAGGACAAGCAGATTCCACGCTGAGCACAGAGCCCAACATGGGGCTTGATCCCACGACTATGAGATCATGACCTGAGCCAAAATCAAGAGGTGGTTGTTTAATCTACTAAGCCACCCAGGTGCCCCTGAGCCCATGATTCTTGAAAACAAAGTCATTTGTAAATTATCAGAAAAGAGCAGAGGTAGCAACATTTGATCTATGGGTACAAACTCAAGGTGTGTGTGTTGGAAGCTGAATGAACCCCAGCCTTGGGTGACCTTTGTCTTCTCTAATACCTGTTATACATATTGCCCATGTGTCCCAGGAGGCATTTGTCACTTGCCTTACACATGTTTATAAGTACATATATGTACGTGTTTACACCCAGATTTATTTTGAGTTCCTGGAGGGCAGAAACCGTGTCTTCCTGTTCAGTAAATTCTCAGTGTCTGGTATATAAGAGTATATAACGGTCTTTGAAGGTGATTAAGTTAGACAACTTTAAGTTATCTTTAAGTTAGATGACTTACTACTTTGTTAATTAATGAGGACAAATATGGTCAAATCCTAGGGTATACGGCTTGAATTGTTTCCCTGCATCTTGCTCATGTTCCCATGGGTATGGGATAAACTGCTTTCAGTTATCTTCTCATTGGAAAGGATGAGAATGTGAGCAGAACGTGGACCCAAGTGCAGAACCGAATCTTCAGAATCATTAAGCAACTTAAAGGCTCCTCTTTCTTTCTAACAAAAGGAAATAAGCGTGGCTGTATTTTTGCAACATTCACTTTGTTTAATGAAAATGTTCATAATGTGAGCAAATCAGAATTTCGAGCCCAAAGCTAGAAAGGCTGCATGCATTGTGAGAACTTCTCTACTTGGTCTTTCCTCTCATCCCTCTAAGGGAATGAAGGAATACAGGAAGAGTTTGGGTTGATATTCAGAGAAGATTTTGTGACTTAACCTCTCTGAACCTCAGCATCTTCATCTGAAAATGGGAGCAATAATGCCTTTTCAGGAAACTTCTGTGGGGATTAAATGAAATAGTCCAGAGGATCTAGCCCCGTGCCTGGTTCATGATAGGTCCTCACTAAACTGTTTGTGAGTTGGCGGGAAAAACGGGCACGGCAACTGCATTACCTGATCATTGTTTCCCAGCCAGTCGTTTAAACTACTGGTCACAACTTACTCATGACTTTTATTTTCAAAATACTTGTCACAATACTTTTCTGCAAATCTCTGTAATGAAATGGCATTTATCCTTCCTAAGTAGGAAGCCAACTCTATACAGATACACACGTGTACACACACACACACATCGCTGCTCTCCCAGGAAGTTAAGACAAATGTAATATTTATGCATACGCATGGCCCATAGTTCTCTATAAACACACAGTCATTTAGAATATAGCTTCTTTAAAGACAATGGATCCTGTGCTAGTGTAATCCTGTAGAGTTCCTAGGCATATGAGAAAACCACATACTATGGTTGTGTTTTGTTAGAATAAGAGTCTCCCTCACCAGTGACTCATCCTTTGAATGTTTCATATTCTAAACATTTTACCCCTACCCAATCTTCGTGTTTCTTCCATGTATTTGTCTTTATATTTGCATTGTCTGGTAATTTGGCCTATGTGAGGTATTCTTCTCTACGGTCCCCAGGGTCTTGTATCTTGTTTTGAACTTCTTCTCTATCCTTGCTCCCTTTTTATCAGATGTCATCCATTGTGCCTCACTATTTTACCCTTGGGTGTTTCAATTATGCATGAATGAGATCTGCCTCACAGTTTCACGTTTCCATTTTCAGTCTAAATAACCGCTCACAGGAATGAAAGTCTCTGCACTGAACGTGAGAGGCGCTCCGCTGGTTGCGGGTTTCTCTCTGGCTCACTCTGGTCCTCTCTCCCGGTAGCCGTTTTAGGGATGTGTTGAAAGCAGCGCTCCTCTGCATTCACCGGGCTCTTGGTAGCGCCAAAGCTCTTGCAGCGAGCTCTCTCCAGCCTTCGCTCCAAAACTCCACCTAAAGCGTCTGTTGCCATGTTTGTATATTTGAAACTACCGTGGTTGCGTTGAGTTTCCTTTTAAACAAGAACCAGATAATTTAGCAGCAGGTTCTCTGCACATCTGAAATCAACGAATAGTGTTTCAGCGGTGCCAATAAATCAGTGCTCCTCTCATAAGCCCCACGTTTTAAATCAGCCAGAATTTCTCAAGATTTCAAACTTAACCACGTTTTGGAAGAGGTAGGAAGTAGAGGAACGGAAACGATCATCTTAGGACTAAAAGGTGTGTGTGCCTAAAGGCAGATGCAGAGAAGAACAGAAAGAGGATGATGGTTAGGGTTGGTTTCGTTTTGTGGATTACCACTCTGGCCACGACTAGAAGCTCTCAGCTGTCCCAGCTTGTTCTGGACATAGGACTTGCCGCTTTTTATTAATTACGGTATTGCACTTATTTGATTATGTGTCTCCAGCACCCAGAACAATGCCTCACCCACAAAAGAAACTCAATGGTGCATGAATCGATGAGCGACTGAATCACAAAGATGTTACAATAGTGACAATAAAAAGAATTGTCTTATGCATTTTAATTATATACTGTAAATAAACCTATAAAATTGCTAGCTTTTTAAAAAATTTCAGTCCTTTTTAAAAAGTTTTTATTTAAATTCCAGGTAGTAAATATATGGTATAATACTAGTTTCGGGTGTACAATATAGTGAGTCAGCACTTCCACACATCACCTAGTGCTCATCACAGCTGCACTCCTTAGTCCCCATTACCTATTTCACCCATCCCCCCACCCACCTCCCTTTGGGTAACCATCAGTTTGTTCTCTACGGTTAAGAGTCTGTTTCTGGGTTTGCCCCCCTCTTTCCTTTTGCTCATTTGTTGCGTTTCTTAAACTCCATGTATTCCCGGGTTGCAAGGGTGGTTCAGTATTGGCAAATCAATCAGTGTGATACACCATGTTTATAAAAGAAAGGATAAGAACCATATGATCATTTCAATAGATGCAGAAAAAGCATTTGATAAAGTGCAACATCCTTTCATGATCCTTTCACCAAAGTATATTTAAAGGGAACACATCTCAACATAATAAAGGCCATATATGAAAAACCCACAGCTAATATCATCCTCAGTGTGGAAAAACAGAGCTTTTCCTCTATGGTCAGGAACAAGGCAGGGATGCCCTCTCTCACCACTGTTACTTAACATAATACTAGAAGTCCTGGCCATAAGTCAGTCAATGAAAAGAAATAAAGGCATCCAGATTGGCAACAAAGAAGTAAAATTTTCGTTATTTGCAGATGACATGATATTCTATGTAGAGAACCCAAAGACTCAACCAAAAAGCTGCTAAAACTGATGTACAAATTCAGTAAATTCATAGGATACAAAATCAATGTACAGAAGCCTGTTGCATTTCTTTTTTTTTTAAGTTTTTATTTATTTATTTGACAGACAGTGATCACAAGTAGGTAGGAAGGCAGGCAGAGACAGAGGGGGAAGCAGGCTCCCTGCTTAAGCAGAGAGCCTGTTGCAGGGCTCCATCCCAGGACCCTGGGATCATGACCTGAGCTGAAGGCAGAGGCTTAACCCACTGAGCCACCCAGGCACCCCAAGCCTGTTGCATTTCTATACACCAATAATGAAGCAGCAGAAAGAGAAATCAAGGAATCAATCCTATTTACAATTGTACCGGAAACAGTAAGATACCTAGGAAGAAACTTAACCAAAAAGATGAAAGACTATGAAACCATGAAACGCCGATGAAAGAAATTGAAGATGACACAAAGAAATGGAAAGACATTCCATGCTCATGGATTGGAAGAACAAATATTGTTAAAATGCCTATGTGACCCAAAGCAATCTACACATTTAATACAATCCCTATCAAAATACCATCAGCATTTTTCACAGAGCAAAAACAAACAATTCTAAAATTCGTGTGGAACCACCGAAGACCCAAAGTATGGAATGCAACCTTGAAAAAGAAAAGCAGAGCTGGAAGCATCACAATTCCAGACTTCAAGTTATATTGCAAAACAGTAGTGATCAAGACATATGATACTGGAACAAAAACAGATAAATAGATCAATAGAACAGAATAAAAAAAAAAAAACAGAAATGAACCCACAACTATATGGTGTATTATCTTCCACAAAGCAGGAAAGAATATCCAATGGGAAAAAAAATGGTCTCTTCAACAAATGGTGTTGGGAAAACTGGACAGCAGTAAGCAAAAGAATGAAACTGGACCACTTTCCTACATCATATACAAAAATAAATTCAAAATGGATTAAAGACCTAAACGTGAGACTGAAACCATAAAAATTGTAGAAGAGAACATAGCAGTAACCTCTTTGACATCAGCCACAGCAACTTCTCCTGAGGCAAGGAAAACAAAAACAATAAACTATAGCAACTTCATCAAAATAAAAAGCTTGTGTACAGTGAAGGAAACAACCAACAAAACTAAGATGCATCCTATGGAATGGAAGAAGATACTTGCAAATGAGAGATCTGATAAATGGTTAGTATCCAAAATATCTAATGAATGTGTAAAACTCATCAACCCCCCCAAAACCAAATAACCCAATTTAAAATGGGCAGAAGACATGCACATTTTTCCAAAGACAACAGATACATGAAAAATGCTCAACATCACTCATCATCAGGGAAATACAAATCAAAACCACAATGAGATACCACCTCACGCATGTCAGAATGGCTAACGTCAACAACACGGGAAACAATAGGTGTTAGTGAGGATGTTCGCTGTTGGTGGGAATGCAAGCTGTTGTAGTCACTCTGGAAAACAGTATGGAGGTTCCTCAGAAAGTTAAAAAAAGAACTACCTTATGATCCAGCAATTGCACTAAAGCATACTAAAATACTAATTCGTAGGGATATATGTATCCCGATGTTTATGGCAGCATTATCTACAATAGCCAAATTAGGGAAGCAGCCCAAGTGTCCAGCAACAGATGAATGGATAAAGAAGAAGTGGTATATCTAGATAGATATATAGATATTATGTATATAAGTATATACATATAAATGGAATATTACTCGACCATTAAGAGAATGAAATCTTGACATTTGTAAGAGCATGGGTGGCGCTAAAGAGTATTATACTATGGGAAATAAGTCAGTCAAAAAAAGACAAAAACCTCTAAATTAACTTTGCTGAGCGCTTTTATCATGAATCCATGTTGTACTTTCTCAAATACTTTTTCTGCAACTATTGAAATGATCATATGGTTCTTATCCTTTCTTTTATTAATGTGTTGTATCATGCTGATAATTTGCCAGTATTGAATCACCCTTGCAACCTACGATAAATCCCACTTGATCATGGTGAATGATTTTTTTTTTAATAAAATCAGTAGTTTTGTAACTAGAACAATTTTAGGTGGTCTTTTTTTCCCTGAGCATTGTTCTAATAATCCTTTGAATCCTGTGCACAAAATAACTTTAAATATGTCTGTGTTATCTTTATATAAGAAGGCTTCTTGGGGCGCCTGGGTGGCTCAGTGGGTTAAGCCGCTGCCTTCGGCTCAGGTCATGATCTCAGGGTCCTGGGATCGAGTCCCGCATCGGGCTCTCTGCTCAGCAGGGAGCCTGCTTCCCTCTCTCTCTCTCTGCCTGCCTCTCTGTCTACTTGTGATCTCTCTCTGTCAAATAAACAAATAAAAAAAAATCTTTAAAAAAAAAAAAGAAGGCTTCTTGATTATTAATATAATTGGAGTAGCGTGCATAATTAGAGAAACAATACAAAGTAGCTCTTTGCTCTGGTGAACAAAGTGCGTTACACCTGCACTTACACAGAATAATACTTCAGAGCCTTAGCAAGGTATTTTTTAAAAATTTCCACTGTATATTTTTCCTGTTTTGTCGAAGATTAACTGACCATAGAGTTGAGGGTCCATATCTGGGCTCTCTATTCTGTTCCACTGGTCTATGTGTCTGTTTTTATGCCAGTACCATGCTGTCTTGGTGATCACAGCTTTGTAGTAAAGCTTGAAATCAGGTAACGTGATGCCACCAGTTTTATTTTTGTTTTTCAACATTTCCTTAGCGATTCGGGGTCTCTTCTGGTTCCATACAAATTTTTGGATTATTTGCTCCAGCTCTTTGAAGAATACCAGTGGAATTTTGATTGGAATGGCATTAAAAGTATAGATTGCTCTAGGCAGTATAGACATTTTAACAATGTTTATTCTTCCGATCCAAGAGCATGGAATGGTCTTCCATCTTTTTATATCTTCTTCAATTTCTTTCATGAGTGTTCTGTAGTTCCTCAAGTACAGATCCTTTACCACTTTGGTTAGGTTTATTCCCAGGTATCTTATGGTTCTTGGTGCTATAGTAAATGGAATCAATTCTCTAATTTCCCTTTCTGTATTTTCATTGTTAGTGTATAAGAAAGCCACTGATTTCTGTACATTGACTTTGTATCCTGCCACGTTACTGAATTGCTGTATGAGTTCTAGTAGTTTGGGGGTGGAGTCTTTTGGGTTTTCCATATAAAGAATCATGTCATCTGCGAAGAGAGAGAGTTTGACTTCTTCATTGCCAATTTGGATACCTTTTATTTCTCTTTGTTGTCTGATTGCTGTTGCTAGGACTTCTAATACTATGTTGAACAAGAGTGGTGAGAGTGGGCATCCTTGTCGTGTTTCTGATCTCAATGGGAAGGCTGTAAGCTTTTTCCCATTGAGGATGATATTTGCTGTGGGTTTTTCATAGATAGATTTGATGAAGTTCAGGAATGTTCCCTCTATCCCTATACTTTGAAGCGTTTTAATCAGGAATGGATGCTGGATTTTGTCAAATGCTTTTTCTGCATCAATTGAGAGGACCATGTGGTTCTTCTCTCTACTTTTATTGATTTGTTCTATCACATTGATTGATTTGCGAATGTTGAACCATCCTTGTAGCCCAGGAATGAATCCCACCTGGTCATGGTGGATAATCAGTCATCTCTCACCAAAATGACTAGGAGGAGGAATGCCCAACAGAAGAAAAATACAGAGGATGGACCTTCTGCAACAGAGCTAATGGCTATCAACATAGACAATATGTCGGAAAGAGAATTCAGGCTAACAATTATCCAGGCAATAGCTAGGTTGGAGAAAGCCATGGATGACCCAACGGAATTGATTAGGGCCGAGCTGAAAGCGACCAGACAGGATGTTCACAATGTTAGGGCAGAGCTAAAAGCTACCAGGGCTGAGGTTCACAATGCTCTCAATGAGTTCCAATCTAATCTAAATTCTCTCAAAGCTAGGGTAACTGAGACAGAAGATAGAATTAGTGATCTGGAGGACAAACAGATAGAGAGAAAGGATCAAGAGGAAGCCTGGAACAAACAGTTTAGAAATCATGAAAACAGAATCAGGGAAATAAGTGACGCCATGAAACGTTCCAATGTCAGAATTATTGGAATCCCTGAAGGGGAGGAGAAAGAAAGAAGTCTAGAAGATATAGTGGAACAAGTTCTTCATGAAAATTTTCCCAATCTCGTGAATGGAACCAGCGTTCATGTACTAGAGGCCGAACGGTCTCCACCCAAGATTATAGATTCCAGAAAAACATCAAGACACCTGATAGTCAAATTGAGGAATCATAATTGTAGGTATAATCTCTTGAAAGCCGCTAGGACAAAGAGGCTCCTTACTTACAGAGGAAAGCCCATCAGAATAACGTCAGACCTGTCCACAGAGACCTGGCAAGCCAGAAAGGGCTGGCAAGATATATTCAGGGCACTAAATGAGAAGAACATGCAGCCAAGAATATTTTTTAAAAATTTAATTTAATTTTTTTTCAGTGTTTCAAAATTTATTGTTTATGTACCACACCCAGTGCTCCATGTAATACGTGCCCTCCTTAATACCCACTACCAGGCTCACCCACCTCCCCACTCCCAGCCCCTCCAAAACCCTCTGTTTCTCAGAGTCCACAGTCTCTTGTGGTTCGTCTCCCACTCTGGTATTTTTCAGCCCAGTTAATGGTTTAATGCTTCTCACTCTGCAGAGGCCCTGAGGCTGGCCCTTGTTGTGTAAGCAACCCATTCAGCCAATCTGTAGTGCATAGTCTCCGTTTTCCTACAGTCTCATTTAGATGAGGAGCAACTGGGTGCCCGGGAAATGTGTGTGCAGTTTCCTGAGCTGTTCCGGCTCCCTTTCTTTAAAAGAGAACATCTTTAACAACTTTGTGTCAAGCACTCAGATTGTGCTGTGTGGTCATAGAGAGCAACGTCCTGCATCATAAAGATGACAAAAGGTCATGCATTCATACACTCGTGCAACATCAGAAGAGTAACTAGTAGCCTCAAACAGAAGCAAGACACTTACTTGTATGTAGGCCAGCATTTCCCAGGCATTTGGATTTTATGAGAGAAAATTGTGAAATAGTTTTTAAAAGACTGAGTAGATCCAATATGGAGCTTCAAACTTTTTACTGAAACATGAGACCATTAAAATCACACGCAAAACTACTATTAGCTGTCACCATCATAAAACAAAGGACAGTTAATTTTTTTTTTTTAAAGGGAAAGACAGGGGTGACTATGCGGCTCAGTTGGTTAAGTATCTGCCTTTGGCTCAAGTCATGATTCCAAGGTCCTGGGATCAAGTCCCACATCGGGGTCCCTGCTCAGCAGAGCCTGCTTCTCCCTCTCCCTCTGCCTGCCTCTCTGTCTCCTTGTGCTCTTTCTCTAGCTCTCTGTTGAAGAAATAAAAGAAATCTTAAAAAAAAAAAAAGGAAAGACATAATTTCAGCAGCTATTTAAGTGGAAGTGTCCTTATTTTTCTTTTTCACAAGGTTTGGCTCCCGTGGTGTGTGGCTCAGTCTGTGCAACCACCCACCCTGGAAGCCTCCTGCCTCGGTCCTTCAGGAACAATCTGCCAAGCCCTGTATTAAAGATCTGGAAGCTGCTTCTTTTCAGTCCTAGGCAGGCACACAAGAGATGTTTAGATTTTTACTGCTTCTTTAAATTAACAAATAAAAGTCTGTGCCTGTCCTTGAAGTAAACTTTTAAAACCCACTCGACCAGTAGCAGAGTAACCAACCCCCTTGTCCTGTGATTTCTTACGTTCCCAGGAAAACCCTAGGAAATAGAAGCCATGTAAGAACACCAATGGAAAACTGAGTTTTGCTTTAACTGCCAACTAAATCTTTCCTCTTCTGAGGATTCATTATCATTCAGTCCGGTCAATGTTTTCTCTTGAGTGTATGATTTCAAGTATAATAAACAAAAGTGTTCATCTGTGATGTGATCAGCAGAGCTTCTAATGGGACAGAGATAAGAAGCAAAGTAAATACAAATCAACAAACATGACTTTAGGAAAAAAAACAACACTGTCTCTCTAGGGAACTCCAGAAAGAAAAAAAAAAAAGCAAAACAAAGCAACCAGAAAAGAATCAACCTGCTCAAACAAAGACTGAGTGTAAGAGATATGATTATTAGTTGAATCATCTTAATGAAATGTGCGGACCTAGGTGCTCTTAGATAGATAATTCATGTGCAATTTTATTATCTCTCAAGGTTTAATTAAATATTTGCCTTTTGGCTAATCAACAGCAATTAATAAGAGATGCTTATATTCACACCGGTTATAAGAAATGTGGACACGGCCTCCACTGGAATTTTAGTGGTCTTCTTAATGAAAGCAAAGGTAAGCAATAACATGACAGCCTATGTGCCAGGCCAGAATTGAAAACCTGTGTATCAGTTCGGGTTCTCCAGAGACATAGAACCCGAAGGATGTGAGTGCATGTTGCATGCGTGTGTGTGTTTGTGTGTGGAGAGAGAGAGAGAAAGACGGAGAAATGGAGGGACAGATAAACTTATTTTAACGAGATTTCTTGGCTCCTCCAATTGTGGGGGCTGCAAGTCCAAATTCCCCAGGTCAGGCCAGCAGGTTCTAAGCAGGTCCTAAGGCAGACTGAAGGCAAAATTCCTTCTTCCTCCAGGGACTTCAGTCTTTTCATTTATCTGCGTTATTTATAGTTTACCAATTTAAACATTACTCTTATCTGAAAAAAATACCTTCATAGAAATAGCTTGACTGCTGTTTGGCCAAGTATCTGGGTACCATGGCCTAATCAAGTTGACACATAAAATTAATCATCAGAACCCTGAAAATGAAAAAAAAAAAAACAAAAAAGACAGGAGGATACTTATTTTAAAATAGTAGGCTTGAAATGAAAAGATAAATATAATAAATACTTGATAGATATAATCCCTTTTAAGTACCACACTTCTCAGCATAGGACTAGAAGAAGGAATTTGGATTGAAAGGAAAACAGTAATAATGGATAACCTATCTGAAATCATCTCTATTCTGAGACTGTCATGTTGTGTTTTATGTCTAGATACACACTCATGGCACCCAAAATACACACATGTAGTACACTTCAGTTGTCACCCAGAAAAGCATTAAACAGCAAGGTAAAGATGGGATGCTTATTAAAAACATAAAGGACCAACTTGTCATAAAACAATGATGACTTTGATACTCATCGTGGTGCCACCATTTCATGCAAACAGGATATTATTTTTTACCATTTTACTCTTAAAAATTAACAAATATCATCTCTTCTGAGATTGGACCAAAAAACTTGGGAGTAAAATGCAGTGACTGGATGATCTCACCTCTAAAAGAGGAAATAACCCTGGCCGCTGTTTCAGTGAGTTGTTGGAGCTACATTATGACATATGACATGAAAAAGTTCTTTGTATGGTACCTGATTCACAGTGAACGTCCATTCCATGTTTATTACTATCGAGGCAATGCGGGACTTTATTAAAAACTTGCTGTTGATTTCACTCAGACCCTTTACTCTAAATATGAGCCAAATTACTTATCTTGCACTTTCCATACACAGTCTACTTAAGTGATGAGACTTAGTTTTTCCTTTAGAGAAAAAAGAAAGAAGAAGAAAAGTAATTTCCCAGGCTCAGGCACTAGAAAAGAAAAAGAAATTATTAAAAAAAAAAAAAAAAAAGTCCGGGATGCCTGGGTGGCTCAGTGGGTTAAGCCTCTGCCTTCAGCTCAGGTCATGATCTCAGTGTCCTGGGATGGAGCCCCACATTGGGCTGTCTGCTCAGCAGGGAGCCTTCTTCCACCCGCCCCCTCTCTGTCTGCTTCTCTGCCTACTTGTGATCGTTCTCTCTATCAAATAAATAACTAAAATCTTAAAAAAAAAAAAAAGTTCTCCTCCCTCCAATGATTGCAGCCCTGTCTAGGGCCCAAGGCAGGCCAGCAGAAATGGGCTGGGTTTCAGCTCCCACTTTGCACCTCCTCTCCTTGGGAGCCTTGGGTCTCCTTGGGTCTGAAACACACAGTGGTATCTTTGACCTCTGCTCGTGTTCCCAAGGTGTCTGAATAAGGTATTTAACATCACCATGTCAGCCAGGCAAATTAAATCAAGTACCTTTCTTTTTTCTACTGGAGTAGATATCATGTGACACGATACCATCCTAATAGACTGATACATAAAGCTTTTCAACAAAGAGAACTTAAATTCATGCAACAACACCCAGAAATGGATTGTTTGGGGGGAATAATCAATTTTCTATTCCTGTATTCTGCCCATCCTTCCTAAAATCTGCACCGAAAACAGCCAGGAAGGAGATACTCAAAGATACAGGTGATGAGGCACCAGAAGATTCACCTTTGTCAGGAGATGGGACTGATTTTTTTTAGGTATTCCACCTTTGGCTCAGATCTTTTTGGAGGTGTCTTTCTCTTCCTCAGCTACTCTGTCCATTGCTCTCAAAATCAGAAAATTTCTCCTGGACATGTCTAGCAAGAGAAATAAGGTAAGAGAAAATGACTGATAATTCTGGATAGAGGCTGGGTCACGGGATCAGACAGGCACTAGGAAGACTGGGCGGAATTGGTTCTAAAGACCAAGGGACTGGGATCATCTGGGACTGGGAGATGGGGCTGAGCTAAAATAAAGTCTAGGAAGATGGGCTCAGCCATGGCCACAGAGGCTTTTTAACACACCAGGAGCGAGGTTGTGAGCCCAGGAAAGGTGGTGGAGGTGAGCTAGACATCTCAGGAAAGAAGTCTCCAGGATTTCCCCCTTTGACATTTGTATAGACTGGTGTGGATTGAATGGCAATTCTTCAGAAAGAAATGAAATGATTACTCCTCAGAAAGTGTGTCTGAGTGTGCTGACCCGTGCTCAGGAGTGGAAAGGAATACTTTCTTCCTCTCCCTACTCTAAAGATCACCTATTGCCTAAACTTGTCCAGTGCAGAAGATGGGAAGGCGAACAGAATCATGGGCAGGAACAACTCACCAGTAGGCCATTTGTGTTTTCAGTTACTACTGTTCCTTCCATGATAAGAGGAATAGTGCCTCAGTTTCATACGATAAGCTTCAGTGAAATCTGAGGGAAGCTTTCAAGTCATTATATTCCAGAGAATTCGTTCTGCTGGCTCCAGATTCACTTGGGTTCTTTGAGATTTTAGAATGTGATGAGGGCTTTTTATCTGTATCAAATAAATGTGAGTAGTAATGCTTAGCTGCATTGGGGCTTTTGGACTTTTGGCCATTTCATTGCTCATCCGCAACTCCATGAGGAAGAAAAGAGGAAATAAAAGGAAATGAAACTTAAATCAATTGCGTTCTATTATTTCTCTGTGATATACTCTGTTTAGCTAGAGGAAAGTAAAACAGGTTAGCAGAAAAGGCAGTTCAGGGCTTACTTGTAAATGTCCATAATCCATCTTGTCTCTGAAGGATAGATGACATGCTGCCTTTATTGTAGGATTGGATTGGATAAAGGCCTGATTTTTTTTAATTTTATTTTTTATAAACATATAATATATTTTTATCCCCAGGGGTACAGGTCTGTGAATCGCCAGGTTTACACACTTCACAGCACTCACCATAGCACATACCCAACCCCAATGTCCATAACCCCACCCCCCAAACCACCTGCCCCCCATCAACCCTCAGTTTGTTTTGTGAGATTAAGAGTCACTTATGGTTTGTCTCCCTCCCAATCCCATCTTGTTTCATTTACTCTTCTCCTACACCCTTAACCCCCCATGTTGCCTCTACTCTCCCTCCTATCAGGGAGATCATATGATAGTTGTCTTTCTCCGATTGACTTATTTCGCTAAGCATGATACCCTCTAGTTCCATCCACATCGTCGCAAATGGCAAGATTTCATTTCTTTTGATGGCTGCATAGTATTCCAGTGTGTATATATACCACAACCTCTTTATCCATTCATCTGTTGATGGACATCTAGGTTCTTTCCATAGTTTGGCTATTGTAGACATTGCTGCTATAAACATTTGGGTGCACGTGCCCCTTCGGATCACTACGTTTGTATCTTTAGGGTAAATACCCAGTAGTGCAATTGCTGGGTCGTAGGGTAGTTCTATTTTCAACATTTTGAGGAACCTCCATGCTGTTTTCCAGAGTGGTTGCACCAGCTTGCATTCCCACCAACAGTGTAGGAGGGGTCCCCTTTCTCCGCATCCTCGCCAGCATCTGTCATTTCCTGACTTGTTAATTTTAGCCATTCTGACTGGTGTGAGGTGATATCTCATTGTGGTTTTGATTTGTATTTCCCTGATGCCGAGTAATATGGAGCACTTTTTCATGTGTCTGTTGGCCATCTGGATGTCTTCTTTGCAGAAATGTCTGTTCATGTCTTCTGCCCATTTCTTTGTTCTTTGGGTGTTGAGTTTGCTAAGTTCTTTATAGATTTTGGACACTAGCCCTTTATCTGATATGTCGTTTGCAAATATCTTCTCCCATTCTGTCAGTTGTCTTTTGGTTTTGTTAACTGTTTCCTTTGCTGTGCAAAAGCTTTTGATCTTGATAAAATCCCAATAGTTCATTTTTGCCGTTGCTTCCCTTGCCTTTGGCGATGTTCCTAGGAAGATGTTGCTGCGGCTGAGGTCGAAGAGGTTGCTGTTTGTGTTCTCCTCAAGGATTTTGATGGATTCCTTACTCACATTGAGCTCCTTCATCGTTTTGAGTCTATTTTCGTGTGTGGTGTAAGGAAATGATCCAATTTCATTTTTCTGCATGTGGCTGTCCAATTTTCCCAACACCATTTCTTAAAGAGGCTGTCATTTTTCCATTGGACCTTCTTTCCTGCTTTGTTGAAGATTAGTTGACCATAGAGTTGAGGGTCTATTTCTGGGCTCTCTATTCTGTTCCATTGATCTATGTGTCTGTTTTTGTGCCAGTACCATGCTGTCTTGATGATGACAGCTTTGTAATAGAGCTTGAAGTCCGGAACTGTGATGCCACCAACTTTGGCTTTCTTTTTCAATATTCCTTTGGCTATTTGAGGTCTTTTCTGGTTCCATATAAATTTTAGGATTATTTGTTCCATTTCTTTGAAAAGAATGGATGGTACTTTGATAGGAATTGCATTAAATGTGTAGATTGTTTTAGGTAGCATAGACATTTTCACAATATTTTTTCTTCTAATCCAGGAGCATGGAACATTTTTCCATTTCTTTGTGTCTTCCTCAAATTCTTTCATGAGTACTTTATAGTTTTCTGTGTATAGATTCTTAGTCTCTTTGGTTAGGTTTATTCCTAGGTCTCTTATACTTTTGGGTGCAATTGTAAATGGGATTGACTCCTTTCTCTTTCTTCTGTCTTGTTGTTGGTGTAGAGAAATGCAACTGATTTCTGTGCATTGATTTTATATCCTGACACTTTACTGAATTCCTGTACAAGTTCCAGCAGTTTTGGAGTGGAGTCTTTTGGGTTTTCCACATATAGTATCATATCATCTGCGAAGAGTGATAGTTTGACTTCTTCTTTGCCAATTTGGATGCCTTTAATTTCCTTTTGTTGTCTGATTGCTGAGGCTAGGACTTCTAGTACTATGTTGAATAGCAGTGGTGATAACGGACATCCCTGCCGTGTTCCTGACCTTAGCGGAAAAGCTTTCAGTTTTTCTCCATTGAGAATGATATTTGCAGTGGGTTTTTCATAGATGGCTTTGATAATATGGAGGTATGTGCCCTCTATCCCTACACTTTGAAGAGTTTTGATCAGGAAGGGATGCTGTACTTTGTCAAATGCTTTTTCAGCATCTATGGGGAGTATCATATGGTTCTTGTTCTTTCTTTTATTAATGTGTTGTATCACATTGATTGATTTGTGGATGTTGAATCAACCTTGCAGCCCTGGAATAAATCCCACTTGGTCGTGGTGAATGATCCTTTTAATGTACTGTTGAACCCTATTGGCTAGTATTTTGGTGAGAATTTTTGCATCTGTGTTCATCAAGGATATTGGTCTGTACTTCTCTTTTTTGATGGGATCCTTGTCTGGTGTTGGGATCAAGGTGATGCTGGCCTCATAAAATGAGTTTGGAAGTGTTCCTTCCATTTCTATTTTTTGGAACAGTTTCAGGAGAATAGGAATGAGTTCTTTAAATGTTTGGTAGAATTCCCCCGGGAAGCCGTCTGGCCCTGGGCTTTTGTTTGTTTGGAGATTTTGGATGACTGTTTCAATCTCCTTACTGGTTATGGGTCTGTTCAGGCTTTCTATTTCTTCCTGGTTCAGTTGTGGTAGTTTATATGTCTCTAGGAATGCATCCATTTCTTCCAGATTGTCAAATTTGTTGGCGTAGAGTTGCTCATAGTATGTTCTTATAATTGTCTGTATTTCTTTGGTGTTCGTTGTGATCTCTCCTCTTTCATTCATGATTTTATTTATTTGGGTCCTTTCTCTTTTCTTTTTGATAAGTCAGGCCAGGGGTTTATCAATCTTATTAATTCTTTCAAAGAACCAGCTCCTAGTTTCATTGATTTGTTCTATTGTTTTTATTGTTTTTTTTTTTTGTTTCTATTTCATTGATTTCTGCTCTGATCTTTATGATTTCTCTTCTCCTGCTGGGTTTAGGGTTTCTTTCTTGTTCTTTCTCCAGCTCCTTTAGGTGTAGGGTTAGGTTGTGTACCTGAGACCTTTCTTGTTTCTTGAGAAAGGCTTGTACCGCTATATATTTTCCTCTCAGGACTGCCTTTGTTGTGTCCCACAGATTTTGAACCGTTGTGTTTTCATTATCATTTGTTTCCATGAATTTTTTCAACTCTTCTTTAATTTCCTGGTTGACCCATTCATTCTTTAGAAGGATGCTGTTTAGTCTCCATGTATTTGGGTTCTTTCCAAATTACCTCTTGTGATTGAGTTCTAGCTTCAGAGCATTGTGGTCTGAAAATATGCAGGGAATGATCCCAATCTTTTGATACTGGTTGAGACCTGATTTAGGACCGCGGATGTGATCTATTCTGGAGAATGTTCCATGTGCACTAGAGAAGAATGTGTATTCTGTTGCTTTGGGATGAAATGTTCTGAATATATCTGTGATGTCCATCTGGTCCAGTGTGTCATTTAAGGCCTTGATTTCCTTGTTGATCTTTTGCTTGGATGATCTGTCCATTTCAGTGAGGGGAGTGTTAAAGTCCCCTACCATTATTGTATTATTGTCGATGTGTTTCTTTGATTTTGTTATTAATTGGTTTATATAGTTGGCTGCTCCCATGTTAGGGGCATAGATATTTAAAATTGTTAGATCTTCTTGCTGGACAGATCCTTTGAGTATGATATAGTGTCCTTCCTCATCTCTTATTATAGTCTTTGGCTTAAAATCTAATTGATCTGATATAAGGATTGCCACTCCTGCTTTCTTCTGATGTCCATTAGCATGGTAAATTCTTTTCCACCCCCTCACTTTAAATCTGGAGGTGTCCTCGGGTTTAAGATGAGTTTCTTGTAGGCAACATATAGATGGGTTTTGTTTTTTTATCCATTCTGATACCCTGTGTCTTTTGATTGGGGCATTTAGCCCATTAACATTCAGGGTAACTATTGAGAGATATGTATTTAGTGCCATTGTATTGCCTGTAAGGTGACTGTTATTGTATATTGTTTCTGTTCCTTTCTGATCTACTAGTTTTAGGGTCTCTCTTTGCTTAGAGGACCCCTTTCAATATTTCCTGTAGAGCTGGTTTGGTGTTTGCAAATTCTTTCAGTTTTTGTTTGTCCTGGAAGATTTTAATCTCTCCTTCTATTTCCAATGATAGCCTAGCTGGATATAGTATTCTTGGCTGCATGTTTTTCTCGTTTAGTGCTCTGAATATATCATGCCAGCTCTTTCTGGCCTGCCAGGTCTCTGTGGATAAGTCTGCTGCCAATCGAATATTTTTACCATTGTATGTTACAGACTTCTTTTCCCGGGCTGCTTTCAGGATTTTCTCTTTGTCACTAAGACTTGTAAATTTTACTATTAGGTGGCGGGGTGTGGACCTATTCTTATTGATTTTGAGGGGGGTTCTCTGAACCTCCTGGATTTTGATGCTTGTTCCCTTTGCCATATTGGGGAAATTCTCTCCAATAATTCTCTCCAATATACCTTCTGCTCCCCTCTCTCTTTCTTCTTCTTCTGGAGTCCCAATTATTCTTATATTGTTTAGTCTTATGGTGTCACTTATCTCTCGAATTCTGCCCTCGTGGTCCAGTAGCTCTTTGTCCCTCTTTTGCTCAGCTTCTTTATTCTCTGTCATTTGGTCTTCTATATCGCTAATTCTTTCTTCTGCCTCATTTATCCTAGCAGTGAGAGCCTCCATTTTTTATTGCACCTCATTAATAGCTTTTTTGATTTCAACTTGGTTAGATTTTAGTTCTTTTATTTCTCCAGAAAGGGCTTTTATATCTCCTGAGAGGGTTTCTCTAATATCTTCCATGCCTTTTTCGAGCCAGCTAGAACCTTGAGAATTGTCATTCTGAACTCTAGATCTGACATATTACCAATGTCTGTATTGATTAGATCCATAGCCTTTGGTACTACCTCTTGTTCTTTTTTTTTGTGGTGAATTTTTCCGCCTTGTCATTTTGTCCAGATAAGAGTATTTGAAGGAGCAAGTAAAATACTAAAAGGGTGGCAACAACCCCAGGAAAATATGTTTTAACCAAATCAGAAGAGATCCCAAATCGTGAGGGGGGAGAAAGGGGATAAAAAGAGGTTCAGAAAGAAAAAAGAAAAAAAAGAAACAATTAAAAAAAGAAAACGAATAAAGAAAAAAATATAAAAAAGAAAAAATATATATATATATTAGATAAACTAGTTAAAAAACGTTAAAAAAGAAAAGGGTAAAAGTTAAAATAAATTTGGCAGAAGAAGAGAAAAAAAATTGAAAAAGAAAAAAAAATTTAAATTAACTGCAAGGCTAAAGAATCATGGGGAGAAAGCCATGAGTTCCATGCTTTGCTTTCTCCTCCTCTGGAAGTCCGCTGCTCTCCTTGGTATTGAAACTGCACTCCTTGGTAGGTGAACTTGGTCCTGGCTGGATTTCTTGTTGATATTCTGGGGGAGGGGCCTGTTGTAGTGATTCTCAAGTGTCTTTGCCCCAGGCGGAGTTGCACCTCCCTTACCAGGCGCCGGGCTGAGTAATCCGCTCGGGTTTGCTTTCAGGAGCTTTTGTTCCCTGAGTGCTTTCCGTAGAGTTCCCAAGGACGGGAATGAAGATGGCAGCCTCCCAGTCTCTGTCCTGGAGGAGTTGACCGCCCGGAAAGCCTGACTTTTTAAAGAGGTGGTTGGCCTATGTTAACTCTCTGTCCTTTTTTGGCTGGGTAATCATTTCATCTCTCAGAGGGACCTCAATTCCTCAGTTGTAATTTGGACTGGAGGGTCTCCCTTCGCCCAAAAAGCTTCCATGAGCCACTGGCAGTTACAAAAATTCATTAGCAACTAGGAGTCCTTACACCCATCTAACCTTGTGACCGTTAATCATCACTTTATGAGAAAGTTGATTGGAAGTTCAGTGAAATTTTGGGGTCATAAAACAGAGTCAGAAACCTGGCCTTGTTCTCATTAATCCCTTGTTCCTTCATGGGATCTAACTTCCCTCTAGACCTCTAGCCAGTTACTACTGCCATACTTCACTCTCCTTGTTTTCAAGGACTAATCAGAAGTGGCCTCCTTTTCCAAGTTCACTGCTGAGTGTGTGATCTTTACTCTAAATAAATCCCTCATCCCACAGTTCAGAGTTCTGTCTATCGAATCCACCTCCTTAGTATCTGTAGACTTCGGGGCATACACGTACTAACTCTTATTCTAACAGAACTCAAACATGTTATTTCTACCTCTTTTAATGCTTTATTATTTTATTCCAGATAGTCCTCTTGCTTTGTGCAGTCTTTAACGTGAGAGTGCAATTTTGATCTATTTTCTTATTTCAGATTATTAGCAGGGCAGCTATCTCTGAGTCTTTTGGGACTCACTTTGATTTTATCTTAATTTCATTCATGGTGTGATGTATATTTCTTCATATGGAACCCATCTTCATAATCAACTGTCTGAACAAATTGATAAGATAAAATAAACTTTCGAGTGAAGTACTTAATGTAGTTCATTTAGATATTCTTGAAGGCCAAATGTTCACTTGTTATATAGTATAAACTAGAGTGATTTTGTTGAAATGTAGAGCATATGCAGTATAGCTTCATTTTCCCCCTAGAATAGTATTTATGATGGATAATTATTTTCTCTCCCACCAGTTGTTCATGACTTAATAAAATTTTATTGTGTCATTCTCAAACTTTTTTTCACTTCTTACGTTTTTGTGGTGATTACAAAAATTAGTATGCCTGTGCTATTGCTAATGATAACTAGTAGTGGCTTCCTTCTAGTTATCCAAAGGTAAACTTTCCTTGTCATGCATCAGACTAGATCCATTTTCCCTGCCAATTCTTCTAGTCTGCTGTACTCTTTTTTTTAACCTCAAATCCTTTGTTTTCATTCTGTCTCTGAAAACTCTATCGAAGTTCCTAAAGCTTTCAGACTCACACTGCACACCTGTGTCTTGAGAAATAGTTAGATGCAATGAAGGAAGTTTGATATCTTTGTAATGATAATTTAATGGCTGTACTACTTGATGTTAAAAAATTGCTCAAAGTAAAATAGTCCGAATGAGATTACAATGTGTGCAGTCATTAAGAATATCTGATAGGCATGCTATGAATCATATATTAAATTGTGTTCTGACTTAAATTTAAAGCATTAGCTTAAACAATTCTCTATAGAATAAATAGTATCTTGACCTAGATTTTGATTATTATCTTTCATTCAGTCTCGAAGAAGACCTTCAAACTCACTTGCCTGAGGCACTTGCAAGCTCCAGGTTTTTTTCAGCTCATGAAAGAAAGATAAGTCACTCTTGAGAAGTGAGAAATCCTACTGTAAAAACCCAGTGAGGGCTTATCTCTGTTTCTTTTAACCAAATCACACCTTTGTAGACCCTTAGTTTATTATTATCAATTTATTTGACTCTTTAACCATAATCCATGGCTGTCATATGTTAGCATTACTACAGCTGGTGTAAGAGAAGGTGTGATTTAAATGTATCCCATTTCTAACTACTAAATTAAAATTGCTAATTAAACAAACTTGACCAATGGCTGGAAGCCTGGAAGCAAAGAGACCATATAAAACCATTAAGGAGTGGAGGTAGATTAGTAGAGTCAGCTCACTGGGGCTGAATCAATGGCTCAAATGGAAATGGGGTTGGGGGGTGAGGCGGAGATGGGGGTTAGTGGTGAGAGGGAAATGGGAAGCCCTGCCTCAGATAGGAGCTGGCCACACAGAAGGCTGCAGTTGGATTTTAGCCAACCTTAGTTTTACTATATCACATTCCTCCCATTCTCCAAATTCCAAGCAAATACTTAGTGTACATTAAATAATTATTCTGTGAATGTTGTCAAACATAGTGATAGTAGCTTGCTGGTTTAGATGTTGGCAGAGCAAAATTCTCTATTCTCTTTCAAAAGAAAGTTTATGTATTTAATTTTTATTATGTAGCCTGTTAACACATCCTCCTTTGATGGTTTTCAGCCCATTCTTGGTACTAACTACAATCAGTATTTCATCCAAATAGATATCACTAATCCTGAGGTCCAGACCTGTTTGTTCCACAACATCTTGACATCTTCCCCCAGAATACCTCATGGACTTCCTAAATTTAAGATGTCAAAATAGCACCCTGGATTTGCTCTCTCTTCCACCTGAGACCCAACTTTGCCTCCTTCAGATTTCTCCATTGCAGTAAAGGAATCACCATCCTTCTAGTTGCTGAATCCAAATGTCTCAGATTTAGTAGCAGCACTGAAAAAATTTCCTTGGCTTCTTTCTCACCATACTCCATTTCTACTACCCTAATTTGAGCCACGTCATTCTTTTGCCAATCTACTGAATGCAAATGCCCACTGAGAAGTCTTCTTGTCCACTCTTGGCCTCCTATAGCCCATCTTTCACAAATAGCCAGGAGACATTTAAACATGTCAAAAAGATCACACCACTCTCTTGCTTAAATCTCTCAAGTGGCAGTCCAACACACTTGTAATAATATCTGATTTCCATATCATGGCCAAAGGTTCTGTGTAGTCACCCCTCTACCTCATTTCATACATACCCACTGTTCCCTTAGATCATTACCCACCCCTCAAATGTGTATTCTGACTGTTGTCTGTGTATTAGTTTTCTATGCTCAGTAACAAATCACTATAGACTTAACAACTTAGAACAACACATCTATTATCTCATAGTTTCTGTGGGTTGGGAGTCCAGGCATGACTTACTGAGGTCCTCTACTGAGCCTCATAGGCTGCAATCAAGGGGTTGGCCAGGGCTGAGTTCTCATGTGAAAGCTCAACTAAGGAGGCATCCATTTTCTCACTGGTGTGTTTTTTGGGAGCATTTGATTTCTTGGGGTTGTGGCTTTTTCAAAAGCCAATGAGAAAGAGAGAGAGACACACACACTAGAGTGAGTCTGATGACAAGATGAAGTCTTACATAAAATAATCTTGGAAGTGACATTTCATCATTTTTGCCATATTTTATTTGTTAGAAGCAAGTCACAAATACTACTCACACACAAGGAGAAGGGATTATCCAAAGGTGTGAACACGAGAAAGAGGCAATCACAGGGAGTCACCTGACTTGTTGGTTTGCCACAGGGCAACATGTCAGCTCTGCTTCTACCTCTGGAGCTTCACCTGTTCTATTCCTTCTACCTATGAGGTTCCCCACCCAAACCTCCCTGCCCCAAGTTCTGTGCCCAACAATTCCATTCCATCATTTACTCAAAGGACACTTTTACATGGAGGCCTTCTCTAAGACTCCATTCTAAACAAACATCCCCCAACATACGTGTACACTGACACACACACACAAAATCACGGATTATATGCATTATATTATCCTCTTTTATCTTATTCATAGCCCCGAAATCATCTTGTTTGCTTATTTGCTGTGTGTCCCATTCCCCCCACTGGAATGAAATGTCCAAATGCTCATTAGAGTGGAGCTCATTTAGCACTGTATATTCAGCACTTGGAAGTGATATGCAATAGCATAACTAATATTGCTGAGTACATTTAAAATAATATTGGAATAAAAAGCTGATAGTTCATAATTTTACATGGGATAAAGAATGAAAGAACTATAAGATTCCCATGTAAAAACTTTAAAAATTTTACCAAAACCCTGTTCTAAATATTAGTCTGCTAAGGTGAATAGCCAAGTGTAAAACATATTATTTTGAATTCCAAGGTCTGAATTAAAATTTGTAATGATTTATACCTTCTTATTTCAAAAGGATTTGAAGGAAAATGATACCGCTTATAAAATACTTTATTTCTACAATGATAATTTTATTCCTAAATATGCAGTCCTTCTTTGTATGAAGATTAGTAAAGATTATAGTAGTAAACTTCATCTTAATTTACACTCCTATGTATTTCCAGGTTAGAAAAAATTGACAAATTGAATAGCTATAATACTCATTGGGGCAACAAAAAGATATTAAAGTCAGCCTCTTTGTAGAGTGTCATGAGAAAGCAGTCTTTGGTGGAAGCACTAGCTCAATGTGTAGTTTACAGCTTGATAGACTAAAAAAAAAAAAAAAAACCAGTTCACGAAGAAGCAATCAGGATGTAGCAATTGATTTATATAAAGCAAAAATCTGAGAAGACTAGTTTATGCACCAGAATGCCAATTTATGTTTGAATCTGTATTTGACAAGGCAACAAATCCTGACCATTTACTTAGGACATAACTTCCCATTTCACTGAGGAAAGTAAACATAGATCAGAAAGTTTATTGATGAATACAGAATAAGAAAGGAGTCAGATGTCTTTATAAGATGGGTCTGTCAGGCTTTGAACACCGCAGGGTTGCATTACTGTAGGGAAGTCTCTGGCTAGATAACTGAAATTGGTCATTGGCGTCAAGCCCAGTTTCTCTGGAGATAGCAGATTTAGGACACTTGGCGAATTCTTCCTCATCCACTCCATTCTGCTGTTTTTATCAGTCATGATAGTACCTCTTCTGGGCAACTTATATTTCAATAGAACCAGTTGTAAGCATAACTTCCAAAAAATGCAAGTAGGTCTTAATACTCATAAGTTCTCAGTGTCAGAGGCAACACTTTTGTAAGTGTTTTATGCACAATGGGCTACTTTTACAGGTGTTTAGTCTGTTTTTGAGTGTTGATTTTTGTAGCTCAGAGTTTCACTTGACAACCACTTCCTCTCACTGTTTTCAAACCCTCTTGATACGTCCTCCTTGGTACCTGTAGCCTTCTATGAGTTGACTATATACATGGCTCTTGATTAAATAATCATTTGCGTAGAAATTTTGGTGGCACTAACAGGGGGAAAAATGGAAAATATTTTTGTTAAGAATTTCATCAATATTTAGAAGAATAAGCTATTGGAAAACATCTTCAATTTTCTATTGTGAGTTTCAACTTTTTTCTCTCTGGAACAAAAGTAATGAAGGGGAAAATGGAAACACTGAAATAAACAATTTAAGTGTCAAGTTTTTAAAAAATACTTTACCCTTTTTTCAATGTGTTGTTGGAGCAATGAAACATGACACTGATGTGCTCTTTCAGAATTTATGTATTTAATGACTTTCAGGATGGGCTCCATCTACTGAGAATGCTTGCATTGGTAGTTTATTTGATCTTCAACAGCACTACTGTCTATCTCATCTTTCAATCTGAGTGTTTAAAAAAAGGAAAAATGATTTGGAGAATTTTCAAAGCTTTTTACGTATTTCCAGTGAGACACCCATTTTTTTTTTTCTGTTAGGAAACCAGTAGGACTCATCAACCCAGCAAGATTCTACTTTTACAAAAATACGCCTTCATCCTATGAATTTCACACAAAATTAAGTGCATAAAATAAGTTCATTTTATTTGCAGTAAGCTCTTCTTTAGTTAAAACAGTCTAGTTAGATATCCTTCTGCACCTTTAAGGGTTTCTTCTTTTCACAAAACCAGCTATCATTTCAAAAGCAATTCTGGGATCGAGGAGAGGAAAGTGTAGGGCTGCAAAAAATATGAAAAAAATCACTGACCGGAGCATCGAGGAAGTTCTGGACTTAGGAATTCTGGAGTCACTATCTTCTTCCAATTCAATAAGCTTTCTCTAATTCTTCCTTCTCCAATCACCCAAGTTAAAGCCATGCATTTCTAGATGAAATATAAAGTGCTGTGTTATTCCGATTGTTGGGATTGCTAAAAGGCCAACCTGAGCCATGAGAAAAGCACACCGGGAGCTTCAGATGGCAGGAAGCAGAAGAAGCAGTGATTCCAGTGGTGGGAGCCAGACTGACCAGGGTGCCGGGACCATGCTGTTCTCTCCTCAGAGAGGAAGTTAGTGAAAGATACACTTATGAAAGGCAAGTGCTAAGATATGAGGGATACATTAATGAAGTGAAAGGTGCAGGATGGTTGATGTGGATGATATTAGAAGTTTTAATAATATAGCTTGCTAATCAAAATGATTGTTCTTATCAGTAAGTGGTAGTCAGTCAGATGACATGGAGACTATATTAATGATGTGATTTGAAAGAGTTTTGAGGAGACCTCTCACCTTCAAATGGAACATTCCCATCTGTGAGACATAACTAATCAAAGTCCATAGGAGATAATGAGTAGGAGCAAGGACTTTGAAGTCAGAAAGTTAACTGAAGCAATATGGCAGAACGGAGTATATGCTGCAAATCTATGGGAGGCTTCACAAAGCTCTAGAGGCAGAGCTAATCCTAATCAGGCCTGAAACAAATTATTCAAACAGTAAAGTTAGTATCTGGCAGGTTGGGGCTGACCTTGTATGCATGCAAAGGCAACACAGTCTCATCTGGGCAGTCAGAGCCAAAGTTTCTCAAATTAGCTGTTCAGAAAAGGTAGAATGTTAATCAGAGCCTTAACTGCAAAGAGGAAAAATTAGCTCTGGCTGATATAAACAGATGCAATTTTGTTAGAATCATATTGGATCCCTCACAGAATATTCAGAGTTGGATACCAAACAGGAAGCCTTGTCTAATAATACTAATACTACTACTAATAATAATACTAATAATACTCTAAATCCTACCTCATAACTTGTCCTGTGAGTACTCTGATGTCAGAGGGAGTGTGTTGGCACAGATGCCCCACCTTGGCCTTCTAAATCCATCAGTGTTGGCCCTGGGTTGTGGACAGTGTTGCGTCTGAAAACGACATGATGACTACCACCGCTCTCAGCTCCTTGCCATTTTCTGCATGATCATTATGTCTTTGCATGACTCCCTCCTGGTTCAAAGTCTGAAGCAGATGTGTCTAATTGGCTGAAACTGGCAGTGTGTCCATACCCTCACTGCAAAGTAGTCTCAGAAAGTAACTTTCTGAGCTTCTATTCCTGAAAGTTGACTTCTTGTAGTATGCAAGATTTCCCAAAATGTAGGTAGAAGGTTCAGATGCTGGGTGACTAAAAAAGGACAAATTCCCATTATGATCTACCACTCTGGCTGCCACTGTCAACATACACCAATATTCCCATATTAACACATATTTTAAAAAGAATAGTTACTACCTTCCATGATACAATTCTCTTTTATACAACCAGAGTAATGATCATTCCATACCCAAAAGGAATCAACCAAAAGTATCACCTGCCTCAGCATTCAAATCCAAGTCTGAGATTGTTCAGTAATATCCATCATCCCTCAGGTCCTGATATGATTTCATCTCAATATTTTGGGTAGATGAAAGTTTATTTGTTTCTATAACTTGCCATGCAAGACTGTATGAAAGTATGTACAAGTTTCCTTCTCCATTGTACATATTCTTTAATTTTTTCTATTGATCAGTTTAAGTGATGGAATAATGTGAAAATGCATTCTGATTGGATACAAGCCCTTGTTATTCCCAAATATATGAGATAATTGTAGTCTTCTAATAACTTTAAATACTAGACACAGAGGTTCTGGAAGGCACTCCAGTGTTCCCCTTGATTTTGTCCATAGTTCTTTTTTCTTCTTGATAGTCACGATCAACCATCCTATCAATATTATAAGCCCTATGAGGAAACCAAAACATCAGATAGCAGTCTCGGCTGCTCTAATTCAATGGAAACAAAATGTGTCCCTTGGTCGAATCATTTCCCCCTTTGGTACCAAGAGCTCTAACTCAGCACATCTTAGAGTTGTGTTATTGAGAAGTAAATTTTTACAAATGAAATATTATGTATATCAGACAGTTCCACTTCCTGTTCTACCTCTTGGTTCTTGGACTCAAGAATCCTGCCTCTGAAAAACAGCACCATGCGTTGATTCCTGGTTCAGAGTACATACTGTATCCTGTAGCACAACATCCCAAACTTAGAAAGTAGTGTGTGTCAGCTGGAGCTCTAAGTCTTCATTTATTTCCTTCTATAAGGTCCAGTACTTATGGATAATAGATTATGTGTAAAAGCAGTTAAACCATGACTATCAACAAACTCCCTTACTTTGTCCCTTAGAATCCATTTGCATTATAGCCATAAATAAGGCATTTCTAAGTTCAGAGGTGATGCTGCTGTCAGAAGCATAGCCAGTAGATAAGGCAAATCTATATACAGAATCCATGTCTATTCCAGTTAGGACAAAACACCACCTCCTCTGTGCTGGAGGGAACAGAATATGATGAACTTGCTACTAGCGAGAAGATTGGCCCTTCCAGGACATGGTATCCTATCAGGAACATGGGGTTGTTTATTGCTGCTTGCAAAATGGGCTCTCGGCAGTAGCAAAGACCAGATCATCCTTTGGGATGGAAAGTGCTTGTACTGATCCTATCCACGTGTTACTTCCATTCCTACAAGTATGATCACATTGCCCATAAATCATTGAGTAAGTGCTAGAATAAATTTACCTTCATTGAGCAGGAAAGTATGTCTACCTGGTTATTAAGAGCTTCTTCTGTCCACTCTGGGTCTATTCTAAGTAGTCTACCCATATAACTCTTCCCCAAACTTCCATGTCAGCAATCTTGCTTCTTCCAGGTCTCTGATCATTCAGGAAAACTATTAGACAATGCCCATATATCAGCATGGGTTCTTTCTCAAGCACTTTCTCTATCTGGGTAAAGTGAACAAGAGGATAGGCCATTCAATATTCTGCCATTCAATATTCTGCCCACTGGGAGGGTTAAGCCAATTGGGATTCTGACCTTGTGTTTCATGACATAAAACACTGAAGAGAATTTAGGAAAATTTTTGGAAATGTTGGTTGGGGTCCTTCAGGAGCTGATACAAAGATGATGTTGGTAATATGCAAATATTTTATTTGAGGAAAGATTGAGAGAAAATAGGGAGGGAGCTGGAGAAGGCTAAGAGAGCCATCAGGCTCTGATGCCTTTCTGATCTCAAATAAAGGAGATGGAGAGCGAGATTTTTGGTAAAAGTACCCTAGACTGCTAGAAGATTTGAGGAAACCCTAGGGAATCATTAAGCCAAAGTTGGCCTTCAGAGAAATCAAGAACAGGTTTGCTTTAGTTCCTCTGCTTTATGCAGTCTTTGGCTGGGAATGACCCATGAGAGGTGTGGGGCCACAAATTTCAAAACACAGTAGTTGGGACCCGTAGTTAATTACACTCCCTGTAGTCAGTGGTCTGTGAGTGCATTCTTATGGCTGCTGTGATGGATTAGACATTCTCAATTATTTGATAATCCTAGAAAAAGTGTGAATATGTTACTACTTAAAATTTTTCATAGAATCACTGAAATTATTATTTTTTAACACTTTGTTTTATAATATCCAAAATTCTGCCTTCCTGGTTATATTATTTCATTGACTTTCTATTTTCCTTGATGGTCCCTTATGTTACTTAAAAATCACATAAACCCATAATTTTTATTGTAACAAAGAGGGTCAAGATAGAGGTATTAACAAGATAGCCAATGGTTGCTAACCTGGCCTTCGTAAGATGGCCCCTTCTGGATGGGTTACTCAACTCAAAGACCTGTTTCTCAGTTTTGCAAATCCAGAACCATGACTGCAGTGTATCCAGTGGTGATCAATCTTACTAAAGGCTTTCACATAAAAATAACTAAACACACATGGTGACACATAAGCCAAATGTCAGTGCATTTGTAATGACAATATATTAATTATTTAATTTATAGTGAGAATATAAGTTCCAGAAGAACTTAAATATTCACGTTGGTTAATCAGAGCACACCTTCCATCCATTTAGGAAACTCTACAAAGAGAAGAAAATTATACTTATGATTGGTAAACATAGGATATAAGGAAAGAAAGTTAATTAAAATCATAATTTAGGAGAATAGGTTTGGAGTCAAGTAACCCAAGGTTCTTTGCAGAATGTTTCTATAAGTAACCAATTTCACCCATAGAGAACTGATGATTTTTTTTACTTTATTTTTAAAAAATGACTATTTCAATCTTCTTGAGGGGCATTCATAATTTTTCCATGTCCTGAGTGTGACTAATACTATCAAATCAATATCTATCCAGTTATAATCCCAAATATACTAAATTAATGAATATGTTATTGTGTGTTCAGTTTTTCATTGTCTTGGTTGGAGTTCAAAATTTTATATTGCTATATTGTTTTGGGGATGGTCTCATCTTCCACAGCTCTATGCCCCTATATTCTAGAATTCATGTGTATCTAAGGGACCAATGTTTTCTGCCTTTCTATTCTCCTCAGTATACCTGGCACACCTCTCCTTAGTTTTGAAGGCTCAAAAATCACATTTCAAGCACTATTGCCTGTGAAGTCTTTTGTGATTGTCAAACTTCTGCCCAGTCCTGGACAGTTGCATAGTCCCTCCTCAAGGCAATGTTATCTTTATAGCACTTTTCACATGGTGCTGTGGCCGTCCACAGGACTGGATGATTCAGGAAAGCACATCAGGCATGATGGTCTGTGTCATACCAGCTTCTGTTAGAATAATTGGTTATGTAAACTGGCTGAAGGCAGGTAACTCAGAGGTGTGAACTCCTGGGAATTCTGTGGTCAGTATCAGAGGAGAGTCAGATCTGAGTGCCAAGTTGGGAACCTCATAGAGGAAATGAGTCAGGAATAGAGAGAATTAGGAACAGCCTGAGGAGCAGAGTGGGATGGCTAGAACTTAGGCAATTAAGAATAGAAGAACTTCAGTCCAGTTCTTTCTGACGTTGTTACAGATGGGTCACAGAACTTGAAAACACATAAACAATTGTCTCTTTTGCATATCTGTCTTGACTTCTAAGCTGTGAGTTCGCTGTCATGATTTATCTTTATATTCCTACCGTAGGAGAATACATGACCTTTTGAAATGTTGAATGGATGGATGGATAGATGGATGGTTAGTTAGATGGTTGGATGAACGGATTTAGACTTTCAAATTTAACACTTAACACTGCTACTCTTTTATTTTCTTTTTTCTAACTCAGCTTTTATGTATACTTTTATTTAATAAGTTGTTTTCCTATGAGACTGAACTGGAAGTTATTGTAGAATTTCACCAAATATGGTATTTGTCATTTGGTTTATAATACTCTTTGAAAAATATGATTATATTCTATAATTTTGTTCATGAATTTAAAATTTTCCATACAGTTAGATATACAGTTAGATATTTGTTCTTGGAAAATGGAAATTTTCATTACTGAATTCATTGGGAAAATACTGATACATCTCTTAATATCTCAGAATGATATTTGTATATATAATAAACAGATATGTATGTACACATGTGTGTTTATTATGATGTGCACACATAATTAAGGTTTCAAGAGATGTGACAATTACTAAAGCATATTATTTTGTGGAAATTTGTTTACACTTGTAGAAAACATTGTAACTTTTTCCAGTGTGTGGAGACACAGAATGAATAAAATTAGCAAAAAGCATGTATGTTCAAATTCAAATGGTATTTTTTTAACGGGCAGATTTAGCAATCTGAGAAAACAGAATGCACCGAACAGAACCCAAAGTATAAAAATGCTGAAAAAAATGGGGAAATGAGTTTTAATACCAACTACTATTTATAAGACATTATAAAAGAAAGTTGGCTCTTTGTATACTTTGGGATTAAAAACAATGTGGTTTGCATCCACTGAGAAAAAAAACAACCAAAACTAGATTTAAAACAAAAGTAAGGGGCGCCTGGGTGGCTCAGTGGGTTAAAGCCTCTGCCTTCGGCTCAGGTCATGGTCTCGGGGTCCTGGGATCGAGCCCCACATCGGGCTCTCTGCTCAGCGGGGAGCCTGCTTCCTTTCTCTCTCTCTGCCTGTCTCTCTGTCTCCTTGTGATCTCTCTGTCAAATAAATAAATAAAATGTTTAAAAAAATAAAAAAGGTAATATATATTGGATGTCAAGCAAGGAAACAGGTTTTCAAGCTAGGTCCTAAAGGCTTTCCAGCCTTCTTAGATTGTGATGGTTTTAAGGCAATTATTTCCCACACCCTCAGTTTTCCAATGCACCTTCCTAACATCAGTATGCCTGAGTACCGTGCCTTTAGCTTGCTGCCTCTCCTTTTCCAGCTCCCTTGCATTTTACAAAATCTTGTCAAACAGAGGGACAATTTGAGAACACATAGTTCAACAACGATTTGCTGATTATATTTGATTGAATCTTAAAAGTTATTTTTCTAGGTTCTTTTAACTGCAAAACACTTAGGGCAATTATAAGAGTGTTTTACATTTTGGTACAATCCATAAAAATGCTTTCCACTCTAAATTCAGTATAAAAATTATTACTTGCAAGCATCAATAAGCAAATGGCTTTTTGTTTTACCTTAGAATATCTAGTGCAGTGCACTGTTTATGTAAGATCGATAAATATTGACTAGATTTTTCCACCTAATTTATTTTACAAATAGGAAATAGTAAAACCTGAAAATATTTTATATTTTCAGCCAGGTTAAAAAAAATGTGCATCATCATCTGACTATACAAATAGGATATTTTGGCCTCAATTTTTAAACTAATTTTATCAAATCTCTATGTAACAATAGAAAAACATATAATTCTGTATGATCTTTAATGCAATTTCTTAATAGAATCTTAGAGTTTCAACCATGACTTTAGAAAACGTATAATGTTCTAAAATGTTCAGTGTGAATAATTTATATTATCCATAATTAACACGTATTAATTTGTGTTTTTTAATTAAATTTTATCTCATTTGTAGTACTTTCGTAATAATTGCATAAAGTAACATTCTTTAGTTGTAAGTAAGAAAAATCAACTCTGGGTAACTTCAAAAAAATTAATTTATTGGAATGATTTCAGATGTTCACAAAATCATTGCGAAGCTGTGAACAAGACAGGGGAAGGAGAGAGAAGCGGACAGATCCTGGGGCCAGACAATAAGATCTGCAGTTACTATCTCAAGGCAGGTGACAGCTGCAGATGTGACGAGAGACCATGATTCATGGCAGCCTCTAATGTCCAAAGAGATGCAAATATGCATTTTGGTTGGGTGTGCAGATTTCCACTCCTTTGTGGAGTTTGGAGTGTCCATCCATCTAAACCCCCCAAAACCTCACTGATGGGAGAAAACTCCTGTGTTTTCGTAAGATGTATATTGTCCCTTTTTGCATGTATTTATAGTACCCAGGCAGAGAGAGTGCTGCTATTTCTTGCTCTCCAGGTTCTATTAAATGACCCATCAGTGTCATGATCCAACCTGATATTCTACAAGACGGCAAGATAATTAAAGTCCCTGTGAACTAACTTGCAGCAAAGAGCCAAAACTGACAGATTACTGAGTTGGAAAATAAACGTGCTCTACTGTTCCTGCTAAGTAAGAGTAAATCTCTTCTGTTTTTTCTATTAATCAAAATATGGAGCTAGGGAGCACATGCTGCTTCCCACGTTGCTTTAGCAAGAAGGCTCTATCATGAACAGCAGCACAATGATTACTCTTTTATTCTTAAGAACATACATCTATTTGGTCCAATTAACTCAGGGAATTAAATGGAAATACACGAAGAATTATCACTCTTAAATTTCTCAAGTGTGGGGGTGCCTGGGTGGCTCAGTGGGTTAAAGCCTCTGCCTTCAGCTCGGGTCATGATCCCAGGGTCCTGGGATCGAGCCCCACATCGGGCTCTCTGCTCAGTGGGGAGCCTGCTTCCTCCTCTCTCTCTCTGCCTGCCTCTCTGCCTACTTGTGATCTGTCTGTCAAACAAATAAATAAAAATCTTAAAAAAAAAATTTCTCAAGTGTGAAATTCCCTCATGAATGTGGTATTACTTTTCACCTATGATTTTGGTTTGCAAATGTAGGGTTAGCTTGCAGCTGATCTCAGGGATACCTGGAGCCTGGTACTCTCCCACTGGCCAAGATACAAATGAAATGTACTAACCAGTGACATTTAATATGCCTTTTAACATTTGAAATTCCCCTGAATGCACTCTGGACTAATCTACACTATTTATTAAAATATATAGATTGATAATCTGTACCTATTTTACCAGCTTACACAGCGGGCTTTGGGCTATGTGACCAGTGGGAAGTATAAAGACCATTTGTGAAAAGGGAATCCTTATATACTGTTGTGGGAATATAATTGGTATAGCCATTATGGAAAACGATGTGGAGGTTCTCAAAGAATTAAAAACTAGAGCTACCATATAATCCAGCAACCTAACTCATGGGCATATATCAGGAAGAAACAGAATCTGTATCTCAAAGAGATACTTGTATTCTCATGTTCATTGCAGGATTATTCACAATAGTGAAAGCATGGTAACAATCTAATACCTTCCAGTAGATGAACAAATAAAGAAAATGTGATACACACACACACACACACACACACACACACACACACACACACACAGAGGAATATTATTTAGCCATAAAAAAGGAATAAAATCCTGCCATTTGCAACCACCCAGATGAACCTAGAGGGCATTATGCTAAGTGAAATAAGCCAGAGAAAGATATATATATATAAGCCAGAGAAAGATATATATACCATACTGTATGGTATCACTTATATATGGAATATCAAAAAAAGCTAATTTCATAGAAAGAGTATAGAACGGTGGTTGCCAGAGATTGAGGGGAGGAAGAAATGGAGAGATGTAGGCCAGGGGTATAAACTTTCAGCTATAAGATGACTAAGTTCTGAGGATCTAATGTACAGCATGGTGACTATAATTAATAATACAATATTCTATACTTGGAAGTTGCAGATAGTACATCTGAAGTTCAGCACACACACACACACACACACACACACACACACACACACCAAAAGAGTTAATTACGAGGTGATGGATCTGTTAATTACCTTGGTGTTGGTAATCATTTCACAGTACATATGTATATTAAGCCATCATATTGTACATTTTAAATATATGCAGTTCTATTTTCCAATAATTTTTCAATTATTCCTTAACAAGAAGGAATAATAATTACTGAAAAAAAATAAAGTATATATTAAGACTTAAATCTAAAAATAAATAAAAGATCCCTGGCACACCTTTTTTCTAGAGACAAAGGGCATCATGTGCAACTGAGGGAGGACCGGAGAAGTTGTATGTGGATGCTCACGACCAATCTGAAGTTGCATTTTGCTTTTTTGCCTCCACTTCTGTCTTTCCTTTTGTCCAGAGAAAATTTTTTTCAGTAAGCCTTGCTAGAGTCTGGTGAATCTTTTCGATTATCTGACCTGTGTAATTGCTCCATAAATGAGGAGCCTCAAGAGCTTCCTCTCCTTGACTCTCTTTTGTCATAATAACCTTTATTTTGTGGGTTAGGTGGTAACAAAAAATTCCTGCCATCAGAAAAATAACCATAGCGCACATATTTTAGATTTTAAAAATACAATTAATTTACATTAAATCTGTTAAAAACGGATTAAAAATTAGCATTAACATTAACTCAGAGTTAGTGTATTATATCTAACTACCCAGAAGCTTTGAGTATACTCCTTTCCCCAGTACAGATACCTGAATGAATAAATATAGTTAACCTTTAAAAAAAAAAAAAGGAGAAAGATACACAGGGTGCACTTTTGTGTTGTGACTGAACCCCAGGGTTTCATTCAAGAGGCTGTAGTTCTCTTTTTGGAATATAATGAAAAATTAGTACTCCTTACTGTTTTTTATGGTAACTCAAGCCAGGCTTCTGTTTATCAGATTTAGGAGATCTTTTTTCTTCTTTCCTTATACAAATTAAATTCTAAGTAAAAAAGTTACCCATCAGTTTGATTCCTAGTAATGTCATGACCAATTGACCATAGCCACAAATCTGTGTAGATCAGCTTATTCTGATGAACACAATGGCATGGCTGAATATTTTTTTTTAAAGATTTTATTTATTTATTTGACAGACAAAGATCACAAGTAGGCAGAGAGGCAGGCAGAGAGAGAGAGGAGGAAGCAGGCTCCCTGCAGAGCAGAGAGCCCGATGTGGGGCTTGATCCCAGGACCCTGGGATCATGACCCGAGCCGAAGGCAGAGGCTTAACCCACTGAGCCACCCAGGCGCCCCGGCATGGCTGAATATTATGGTAGATATACCCAATCTCCCACTGAGATTTAATAATCCCACTGACCTGTTTTACCCTGGGAACTTTACATCTCCTTTAAGGTCTTATTGCTCTTCTCGGTTTTAACACCTCCCATCAGCACTCAACCGAGGGAAATAAGTTAGTAGAGAACTCACAGAGAATGACATTTTCCTCTTTAGATCTCAAATTGTTGGTGAAGGGAAATTTTCCAGTACTTTCTTAGGGAACATAGTTAGAAGGTGAGCCATATATGATATATACACCCTAAATTCCTATCTCTGAAAGACGTTAAATTAAACCAAATTAAATCAAAATTAAATTAAACCAAATTAAACGAAAATTTTTGCAACACAAATTACTGTCCATTCAGCCAGAACATTCATTAACTACACCAGGAAACTATTAAATAAATTATACCTAATCACCCAAAATAGCACATAGAATCTAAAGTCTTTGGAAAATAAACCCATCTTGACAAATTAATTCTTTCTGATATTCATTCCTTGTCCAAGCACCCTCAAAACCCATTCTGGAGGAAAAACAGTGTCCCTAGAGTTTGGCTGACATAAACTAGAAAATTCCATGCACACACATGTGCATGTATATGTGCTTGTGTGTGTGTGTGTGTGTGTGTACATATGAGCCTTCTCGGAGTTTCAGTTTTCACTTTTGTCTGCCATAACACAGTGGGATTTACATCTAATTATAGATCTGGATATTATGAGATGTTGAGTGAGAAAGAAATGATGGGTTTTTTCTTCAAGGGCACCTCAGGCAAGGAAATAAGAGTATCTTCAAGTGGGAAGAATAGCTCTGTCAGACAAAGGAGGGAGATTTCCTAAGCAAAGATGCTTCACTGGGAGATATGTCCAAGGGCCCTTGGGCTTTGGCATAAGTTGCTCAGAGTCTTCTGAATGTGCCCACATAACTCCATTTGCACTGTTAAAGTAGCACTTTTTCTGATGAACGCCCTAATATTCACAGCAGAAATCTACCGTCCTAGGCTATACAATCAGCTCCTGCTGTGATTCAGTCACTTGGCTTTTGGCTCCAGGATGGTTATATAAAGTGTTTTAGCCCATGCTTTGAGAATAGGAATAATTATTTTGAGTTTGTTGCTCCCCTGCTTGTATTATGAAGTGTCACCAGAAGCAGGTCCTCAACCTCCAGTACTCCCAGTTCTTCACTGTTTGATGATGATCTCTGGTGGTGGTAGCTCCATGATCTGTTATTAGGGTTTTACTCTCCTCAATGGAAACTTGTTTATAAGTAATCTCAGTTGATAATTACTCTTTCATCAAAGGGGTTACAAGCTGTTTCATCAAAGGGGTTACAAGAACCAGAACGTCATTGCTTTTCGCCTTGACGTAGATGATCAGTCTCAAGAACACTTCCCTGAAGTTCCTTCTCCCACAATCCAGTGTCTGGTACCAACATTTATGTCAGTTAGGATTTAATCCCGAGCAACAGAATTTTAGGCAAAAGGAGAATGGACAGAGATTTGAAGGGCTGGGCTTGGAAACTGCAGGAATCAATCAATGCCTGTTCTGAGGCTAAGGAAGCCGAAACCACATTAATGATTTCTTGGCAGGAATGATCTGGGAAGCTCACTGCTGGTATGGAATAAGTGCCAAACGTTTTCAGGCTATTTTTCAATGCTCAAAATTCACAATCTAGGGGCTCCTGGGTGGCTCAGTCGGTTAAATGTCTGCTTTCAACCCAGGTCATGATCCAGGGTCCTGGGATGGAGCCCCATATCTGGCTCCCTCATATCTCCCCATATCTTTCCCTCCCCATATCTGGATCCCTCATATCTTTCCCTCCCCCTCTGCCTCTCTCCTTCTCTCAAATAAATAAACACGATCTAAAAAAAAAAATCATATTCTAAGGTGGAAGCCTGAAATTGACCTTGTTATGTCATATTCTTCTCTCCCAACTAGAGTAATATAAGGATACCTAATAGTGTCCCACTGGAATTTAATATTTCCTCAAGATATATATTTTAGGAAGAGGAGATGAATGTGTAATAGCCAATCCATACACAAATAAATGAATTTTATCCAAGTTTTTAGATAATTATATTAGTTAATTTGTCTATTATAAATTTAAGACAGGTAGTTTGGTGACTTGACCAAATGATTTAATCGATGCCTCCCTGTCACTTTTCAGCCCATTTTCTAGTTTTGTCCTATAATTTCCCTTCCTTTCTTTTCTGCCACTTAAGTTTTCCTCTGTCTTACTTACTTTAGCATTCCATTCCTGAGAAAGGTTCAGAAGCTGACAAACTGAGCCCTTTCCTCCCCGAGATCCCAGTGAAATAAAAATGCACAAGTACCACAAACAAACATACTCATACCTGATGAAAATAAGGTAGTAGATGTCAGTGGATGAGAGAGTTAAAAAGAACGGTCTCACAATACACTGTGGAAGGGAGGGGAATGAAGGATGAAACAGGGAGAGCAAGCCACAGTACTGGAGCAGCTGAGGACAGTCTTCCAATAGAAACCCTGGAGTCATTCATTGCTCGCCATCCACAGGGTTAAAAAGGAGCAAGGAAATGAGGACGTTGGCTGAAAATAAGGGGAAAAAAATAAAGTCTGAACATGATAAATTTAACCACTCAACCGCCTATTTAATGCCCTCACCTCTAGGCAGGGAGCAGGTGCAGGAAGGAATACTTTAAACCATAACTCTTTCTTAAAGACTTTGAATGAACGTTCAACAGATAGTTTACTCTCCAATGCACAGGTTGGTACCTCAGGCCTGGCTTCTTCTGGTATAGAGGGCACAGCTGGATAGCTGGCTCCCTATTCTGTCACCCTAAAAGAAACTCAAAGAAACAGGACTTGTCCATCTTATCCAGAGCTTTGGAAATTCTTACCCAAGGAGGAAACTTGGAGAACAGTTCCATTTAGATAACAATAGAGGAAACTCACGCAAGAGACCCAGTCTTTCTTTCTTAGAGATGAACTGACGTCTTTAGGATTGATGCTGATGGTCCCTTATTTTCCACCCTTTCTTATTTTCCATAGTTGTAGGATCTTGACTTTAAGCAAATCATAAAGCTACTCAGAGTAAAGATCATATTTTCAATTGCCCTCTAAGCTAAAGGTGGCATTGTGATGAAGTCCTTGCCAGTGGTATGTGTAGCAAGAAGGGATATGTTCATCTTTTTGGAGACAGCATGCCATCATTCCCCTATGCATCCTTCCTTCAGATAAAATACAGATATAAGCTTGGAAAGGGCCGTTGTGGACAATGAGTGACCTTAGTAGTGGTAACCATATATAGTGGAGCGGCAAGACAAAAAGAACTGAGAATCAGTGGAGTGCCATTCTAATTCTGTAATTTTTTTCTGTCCCTGGCAGCTAATTATATAATGCTAACTAATATAGCAATAAAGAACATAAAGCTACATAAAAGAGAAACATCAACATTAATAGAAAAAAATAATTTTCTAGAGAAAAAAATAATTTAGAGAAAACAGGACAAAACTAATTTGTATATTTAGAAATAATTGTACATCCATAAAAGCCTAATACATCCATGAAAGAATAAACTTTAAAAAGCTAGCAAAGGCTAAAAAATATGACTTCTTGCACCCACAAGAAAATCAATAAAATATTGAAAAAATAATACCATCAAAATGTCCAAATTTTAGAACAAAAAAGCAAAGAGAATGAAAGTGGGGAAAAAAGGTATAAAAAAGACAGATTTAAGTCTACATTTAATAAGCAAGAATCATAGAAAAAGAGAAAATGAAATAATTTTTTAAAAATAGAAAACAGTTATCTAAATTGGAGGAAGAATGTGAATACTCAGCTGACAGTATCTATTAGCGAGCCCCCTGAAATTGTGAGGACAGAAAGAGTTTTTAAAAATCCAAAAAATGCCTGAGTTGAAGAAAAAAACAGGTCTGGGATAATCATTACGATCATTCACAGAGATCTGGTTCTTCTTTCATGGTAAGATCAAAGTTATCTGTTCCCTTAAAATTGAGCATGGCCATGTGACTTGTGACCAATGACATAGGAGAGGAAATGATGGATATAATTTTGGATGGAGCCTTTAAAAGCTAATATGAAGTTTACGCTCTTCTTCTCTCTGTCACAAACCAGCAGAGCTTTGGGCAAGAGGGTAATAATCCTCTCAGCATGGGTTCTGCTGTTGAAGATAGTATGGAGAAAACCCAAGGCTGACTGGGGATGGTTACGAGTTGTAATCAGGAGATAAACTTTATCATTTTAGGTTACAGACATCTGGGGTCGTCACTGCAGACACAGATCTTATCACAAGATCTCATCAAAAGAATGAAAACTGGCACTAGACTTCTCATGATTAACACTGGATACTAGGGGAAAAAAATCAATACCTTCTAAACTGAGGAAATGATAGTTAACCTACAATGCCCAATGTTGCCAAATGACCACGGGCAAAATAAGTACATTTGCAGACATGAAAGAATTCAAAAACTTTACCTCATATATCCTTTCTTTGGATATTCCTTGGGGATGTGTTCAGTAAAGCATGATTCAGAGTAATTTTCATCGTGGAAGATTGTAATAATTGGGATGATTGAAGTGATGATTGAGATATCAGAAACACTTTGGGAAAAATTGTGGGGAGAGTAGTTAAGATGTACTGGTTTCCCCTAAAGGTTTGTCATTTGCTTCTTTGTGTGCTGAGGTATTCTGAAAACCTTTTCTCCAGAGCAAAGATCAGAAGGGAGCACTCTAGATCTTATTAAGTTAGTATTAGCATTCAAGCTATAACTGTATCCTCTCCCACCTCACCAACTCTAGTGGGGGTGGGAGAGGAAGCAGTGAAAAGAATTACATATGGAAGAAACAGCTCGAGGAGCCTCTAGCCATCCTGTCACTCATTCCGTTAATTCGATAAACATTTTTGATCATACGCTATATACTAATCCCTATACAATTCCAGGGAATTCAGAGAAAAATAAAACAATCTCTGCTTTCAAAAAGCTCACAGTCTTTCAGGAGAGATTAGCTCCTATAAACCAAGAACCATGCAAAGTGATACCCATTTCATAAAATTGATCTAAGAGGAAGGAGTAGAGAGGGGGAGACATTAATTCTGTGTGATGAAAGGTAGGGTGCTCTAGAGTTCTGAACATTTTCAGAAGGCCCTGAGTATACAAAGTTGCAGCTGAAGCTGGCATCCTCTGGTTGTGGGAAATAATCACATTGCTTTTTCACTGAAGCCAATTTGAGGTTTTTCTGTCACTTGCAAACAAAGTTCTCTAACTGAATTCCCTAGCTCTAGGAAATATTATACCAAGCAGAAGGAGAAAGAGAATTAGTCAAAGAACTGCCAATGAAAAAGCAGCAGGCAGAAGGAATAATGCAAAGAGGCAAGAAAAAGCCACCCAGAAAGCCAAACTAGGGAGAGCCTCATGTGAGAACGAAGGTGCATGGAATTCACAAACCTCTAAACAAGCGAGGCAGCAAGAGCCGTAACAGAATTCACAGAGGTCACAGTGCAGCTGTGTTAAGGTGATGTTTGAAAACTGGGAGCTGATTTCATGAGCTAGAATAGGCCTTACTGCCGTGGGGGGTCATGTGGAGCCTAGTTATGGGTCGTCATAGTGATCGGTTGCACGGATGATGTAACCTTCCTTGGTGGGAAAAATTTCATATGTTGGTGCAGCAAATTAGATGTTGGAATGATAATTGGGGTTGTAGTTATGTTTGTACTCCAAACAGAATCAGTTTGTGGCTAATAGAATGATTGTGTAAGCAATATTGCTGGGTCGCTTTCTTATGGTGTGTGACAGTAGGCACTGAATAAAAGCCTCACTTTCCAGCACATCTGTATTTGGAGAAGTAATAAGCAACAATCCTCCCTCTCTTGCCCTCTATACATATGAGGGAATGGGTAAGAAAGCTCACTTCCTTCCAGTTCCATGTGAAAGATGGGACGGAATGATGGGTTGAGATTAATAGGCTGACATTTAGTCAATGTAAATATAAAAACCGAGTTTCGGGTAAGAATTTTAAAAGTAATAGTAAGAAAGTAATGCAGGAAGAGTCTATGAAAGAGATCTTGAGTTTTTAGCTCACCACAACTCAAAATTGGGTTATCCTTATGGAGACAGAATTGGGAAAAGTATCTATGGAGGGCAGGGAAAAGATGGGTCTGACTGCAACAGAGGCCGAGGAAGGAGGAAATGAATGACTTTCCTTAGCTGCATAAAGTGGCATCAAGCCCCTGGGGTAACAAAGCCAAGCTGAGCGCTTTTCCATCAGCCCGGTGGACAACAGGGAAATGTAGCCAAATACTAAGAATGAGGCGCCGTGAAGGAAATGATTCAGGATGACAAGCTGGAGACCTTTGGGTCAGTTGAACTAATTTCTGAAAGCGGTCTAACTTCTGAACGCTGCCCGGTTTGAAAAAAAGCCTGCTAGGTCTGGAGGCCGGGCTCAGCCCTCAGGTGGCTCCATCCGGCTAGGCTCCGCCCCCGCGCCCGAGGAATCTGGAGCTGTCCCAATCCCGAGCCCCAGTTTAGCCTAACCACGCCCCCTGGCCTGCCCCGCCCCCTCAGTAACCCGGACGACGCTCCCGCGTCCCCTCTCTGGGCGCCTGGTCCCCGCACCCCTGCGGGAGGAGGGGGCAGCACCGGCGCCCGACACTGCCGCGGGTGGGGGACACACTTCGGCGGAACGGAAAACCAGAATTGTTCCACGGGCCAAGCCACCAAGGTTCGTGACGGCAGGGGCGAAGCTCGGGGCAGGACTTTCACAGCTCCTGGGAGAGGCGGGCCGTTCTCCCGGCAGTCCCGTGCCTTCTGTGACCCCGGCAGACCTTCCTCCCCAAGTCCGTGGACTGCGGCTCTAGCTTCAAGAGCAGAGGCCCTCGCCATTTATCTCAAGAAGTGACTAGAAGTAGGACCCGGGATGGGCGCTTTTCCTGCTTCCCAGTTCACGTGACCCTCTGAGGGCGGTGGGAAAATAAACAGGCGGAGGAGTAAGTTACTAGTCCTGTCTAGGGTTAGGTAGGCGCAGACAGGGAACTGAGATGCCCTCGGTTTCCGTAAAGTTAACTTCACGTCTCGTAAGAGACATGAGATCAGATTGTTATCCCTAAGGTCTCATTTGTATTGGAATATACCAATACATATACCTAATTCGGATGTACTGGCATTTCACTGAATTAGTGATTAGTTTCTCCTGTAGCGATTGCACTTTGAATTAAAAAAAAAAAAGTATATTTAAACACATAGGAGGTACTTGATATTATTTGTATGAAGGAATCTTATTTCACAGTTTGGGACAGGAAGAGAAGTTATTCTATTAGCTAATTTTTAACTTTTTTCTTCTCTCCTTTGCTACTCTTATTGTTCCTGATTTTCAGGCTGAAGTCCATAAGCCTTGGAGAGACCTTCAGCAGTAATCTCTAAAAGTAAGTGAACTGAACCACGCCCTGCTTTCAACACTTTCCCTGCTTTATATTTTGATTTAACCATCAATATGTAATCAGTTAGTAGGAAATGTATGATTTCTATTTATTTTACTTACCCACCTAATTACCTACCACTGTGTGCTAAAAGCGTCTAAAAATTATGATTCAAGGGATAAACATTTAGCGACTCTTTAAACTTCTTTATGTGATTCTTTTAGTCTTTCAGGATTATAATTATTGATATTTCTTTTGTAGTTTTCTTTAATCTTTCATAGTAAAAGAGCTGATGGCGGTAATGTGAGTTCTACTTCTTATAAGTGATTTCGTTGGTGATAGTAAAATCATTTATTTTGAGCTCTCTTGATGACAAATAATAAATATGTCTCCTGTGGTTTATTGGCTTTCTCGTATTCCACAGTGATTGAATTCTAGAGAGAGTAGTCAGCCTTGGACATAGTCACTCCCCAAATAGCCTCTGTCTATACAGTGCAAGGCCTACCCCTTCCTCTGTGTTTCATGATGAGGGCATCTCTGAGGATAGTGGGTGGGAGGATTACTCTTTGAAGAATTTTACTTGGGGGCCAGAAATTTAAACTCTCACCATGGGACACATAGAGCCTGACCCAGCATTCTTAAACCTTTCATCCTGTATTTCTCCATTCTCATTTGTCTTTGCATGTGGGGGCCAAACCGTGATACAAGAGCCAACCAGCAGATCAAAGAATCCACCAAAATCTCTTCTGAATACCAACAGTGAAATGGCTTCAGGCAGCCCTTTGATCTTCAGCTCAGCATTCTTGGTGCCACATGTAGTGCTGCCCACTTGCTGGTACTGGGGGTGCTGCCTCTGGGTCCTCTTCACAGACTGCTTCCCCCTCAGCTCCTGGGGAAAAGCTGGTTTTGGTGCCAGCCAGAGAGGTGCCTCCCGTTCTCCTGGCTCTGAACCCTTCTTGTGTTCCTTCAGTAGCTCCCATCTTGTGTGATTTCCTCTGTGGTCTTGAGCCAGGAGAACCCTGACATAGCGCCGTTGTAGAGGGTGTGTTCCATTTCTGCTTCAGGCCTACGACAGTCACCCCAAAGCATTAATCCCATTTCCCAAGTGGGAGCTCACCTAGGACCTGGGAACACTGCCTGGCTAACACCAGGGAAGTGATACAACTCATATTAATGAAGAGCAAAAGGCTTTCTTTACTCTATAGGTATAATTGAAGTCTAAAATGACAGGCCCCTAAGCATGCTTGCATTTTTTTCTCACCTATTTCCTCTTGACTGCTTCTGTATGCTAGAACACGCCAACTTCCTACTTTAAGAAAATTCAGCGTAAGACTGAACTTATAAAAAGAGATGGTGATTACTTAGATTAAAAAAAATTGTTGCAAGAACCTTTAAATATTTGATGCATTTCAAATATTATGTGCCATAACATTCAGCTTACACGTTACCTATCATGTAAAACAAAATACCTTTATGTGGCCACGTAGCGATTGTGGAAGACAAAATCCCTTTTTCCAACAGGCATAAGCAAGGTAGGATGTGGGGTTGAAAGCAGGGAAGGAGCCTGCTCAACTTCTACCCTAACTCAGAGCTTAAACTTTCCAGCATAGATTGGTTGGGTGCTATTTATTCCAACACTCAGTTAATAACTTTTTTTTCCACTTTATCATTCAGCTCTGACCACCCCCCATTCAGAGTTCGTGCCTTGAGGCTTGCCAGCAGGGCTTGCAATACTTACATTAAACTAAATTTAAGAGTAAAGGTGCTCCTGCTGCTCATGTTCTCAGATCAGAGGAGAGCAAAATGAAGGAACTGGCAGCTGAAACTTTAATGGTAGGAAACGACTCAGATATTGAAAAAAAATCACAGTTCATATGTGTGACAAAAAAGACATGTTCCTCTCCATGTATAACATTTGCATTTGATTTCATTAGATGCTTATATTTTCTAGCAAAAGTTGTCTAACCCAATTAATCATCAAAAAGGATAAATTTTACATCACATATTGGTAGCTCAACTTTGGGGGAGGGGCTTTTATACACCTTGTTGGCTGGATTCAGCTCTAGAGTTTGGTTTTTCTTTCTGTCTATAAGCAGACAAGCAGCTGGGTCTTTCTAGTACTTGGAGAAATTACAGGTACTGTGTCCTCATTTTGAAGCTCCTTGGTAACTTTCAAGGGTCCTTGTAATTATGTAAAAATCACCCCTGCCACAATGCCCTCACAAGCAAAGTGGAACTCTCAGAACAGTCTTAATTTATAGATGATGAAATGCCCCAACTGAACCAAACACAGTCCTTGTTTTCTTCCATCTGTTTAAAAATCCATTTCGAAATCCTTTTAGGGATAGACAGGTGAGGGTTAAGAATTGAGATGGTCCAGATTTGCCCTATAACATAGAAGACTCTGGAATATGGACTCTTCATAGCTTCTCTGAAGTAGGCTCATGGGAGGTTTGGGGGAGCCTTTGTTATCCTTTCAAGCCTGTACTTGAGATCTATCTTTATCTTGACCATAACTTCTTACCACATGTTCTGCATACAGTTGTTATTTAATAAGTTGTGGTTTCCAGGTAACTCAACTAGTTAATATGACATCTGATTAGAAAAACAGATTTTTTTAATTACAAAAGAAGTCACTATATTGTGAAGTTATCACGTAGGAGAGGACTAACATTTGCTGTTCACATGGTGTGTGTAGGCTATAACTATATTAAAATAAGTGGGCTTGTTTCATGGATCATATCATGCCCTGATAATCTGGGTAATACTAGGATTCCATAGTGTGTAAACCATGACACTGATCCTCATTAAAATTTTCTCTTTAATTATGCAAAAAAATTATTTTCATAATAATCTTCTATTTGTAAACACAAGACTGCCTGTTTCTACACTGGATTTCAAAAGGTTTTCCCTTGAGTCTTATTGTTCTTCCACCCTGCTTCCTCATGGCTTGGTAGAGGAACATGGTACCTTGGCTGTCCACAGCTGGCTCTACCTCAGGTCTAACCACATCTCTCCACCTTGACCTCTACCTAAGCAACTGTCCTCTCTCACTCAGATTTCATAACAACCTCCCAGCTGACCTCTCTGTTGTCTGCCCTTCTTCCCCTACAGTCTAAGCTCAAAAGAGAAGCCAGAGTGAACCTTTCAAGGTGCAAGTCAGGTAATGTCACTCCCATGCTCAAAGTTCTCTAGTGGATTCTTAACTTCCTCAGAGTAATAATCAAGTTTTTACAGTTATCTTCAAAACCCTACACCATCGGAACACTCCCAAATTTCTCTTTAACTTCTTTGACTTTATCTCATCCTGCTCTTATTTATGCCTTTGCTACTGGTGAGCATTTGGATAATTTCTAGTTCCCTGCTTAGTTTTTTGCTGTAGATCTTGTCATCATCTGACATTGTATATATTTTGCATATTTTTGTGTTATCTATCTTTCCCCCACATCCACCCCTATAATGTAAATTTTCTGAGATCAGAGATTTTCATCTTTTTGGTCACTGCTATATCTTCAGCACCTAGACCAGGACCTGGAACCAAGTGATAGCTCAATAAAATATCTGTTAAATATATGCAAGACCCAGGTTGATAGTGCTTTACCCTGAGTCATGCAGGTAGTAATTATTGGAAGTAAGTGATTTAAAACCTAAAACAAACCTTTCACTTGCTTGGTGAGGGTAAGGATAGAGGCCAAAACTGGTGGACATGGTGGGGGAATCAAGAGGCTCTGGCCTTGTGGATGCCTCTCTAACCTTAGAAGTGTGCTTTCTTTTGCATATGAAATTCCTTGCAGCATGTGATAGTTTTTCCATTGTAAGTCCACAGACATGTCCACACCTCTTCCTATTTAAAGATTTATTTTTTAAAGATTTATTTATTTATTAGAGAGAGAGAGAAGGAACAGAGAGGAGGAGCAGAGGCAGAGGGAGAGGCAGACTTTTCGCAGAGCAGGGAGCCTGACATGGGGCTTGATCCCAGGACCTTGGGACCATGACCCAGGCCAAAGGCAGATGTTTAACTGCCTGAGCCACCCAGGCACCCCTAGATAACTTGATTTTATAGACCCACCTTCATTATTGCTCAGTTACCTTCCTCACTGTGACACATTGCATTTCCTCAAGATGGCCACAACAGTATCTCTCATCCCACATTCTCTTCATACCATGTGGAGTTGATGCTCTCCCCTCAGTGGGTGAATCGATGTTCGTTAGCCTTGACTATGAACAGATCTTTTATCACAGTAGAAGGGATGCTATATGACTTCCAAGGCCGGACTCTGCAAGTGGCTATAGTTTCCACCTGGCTTTTCTTTGGCATCCTTGCCTTTGGAGTACTGAGCTGCCACTTGAGAAATCTGAGGCCGCTATGCTGTGAGGAAGCCCAAGCCCTACGGGTAGCTATGCGTGATGTTCTAGCAAACAGCCCAGTTAAGGTCCCAGCTAATAGTATTAACTATCAGATATATGAAATAAGACACTTAGAGATGATTCCTGACCCCCACCCCAACACCACTGATTTATCCCCAAGCTTCTGAGTCTTCCCAGAAGAAGCTCAGTATCATGGTGTAGAGAAAAGCCATCCCATTGCACCCTGTCCTAAATTCCTGACCCACAAAAAAGTGTGAAAGATAACGAAATGATTGTTGTTTTAAACAATTTTTTCTGGACCTCTGTATTCTGAAGTGATTTGTTACACTGTGGTAGCTGTGTGTCTCTGGGGGCAGCTGTCTGCTTGTTGAGAATCAGTCTTAGCACCCGTCACTTCTAAGGAAAAGCCTTTATTTGTGAGTAAGAAAGTTTTTAGAAAACAGCAAAGTATGAGCAATTTTCAATTATTGATTGTAACGGGAAAGCAAAGCATGAGCATTTGAAATCCAGAGCTGTCCTAAAAATCTTCACTCTTTAATTGCAACCATGTCCCTTAACAAAACTCATACCAAAGCTCCTGATTGTCTGAATATTCAATGCATTTATCAAATTTTTCTCCTTATCCACTTGGTGGTAGAGATGCAGACAAGTAATAAATTGGCCAAAAGGCAGATGGTAGAAGAAAATAATGAGAAACAACCTGCAGAATCCACTCACTGAGTATCATTCCTGAATAATAGAGCTATAGCTCTACCTACACACAGAGGCATTCTCAGCTCAGATGACAGACTGTGGATCTCTAATAATGTCTTAAAAGATTCTTTGAAAGATTCATTCTTTAAAATACTGTTTCTATATATATATATTTTTTTTTTTTTTTTTGTAGTCTAAAATGACCACCCTGCCCCCGTTGCCCATGACACGCCCAAAGCTTACATCTTTAGCCAGGCAGAAGCTGCCATGTTCCCCCAGAACAATTCCAAGGTATGTAACCCTGGTTTTCATCTCTTTTTCTGTAGAACGAATTTCTTGCAGTAAGAAATGTCAAAAGCACATCTCAGAAAACAAAATTGTTCAAAGATAAGAGTATATTGTTATATTCAGAATATTCAAATTTGCTATTTCAAAAGGATCAATGAAGCTCATTCAAATACTAAGAATTTATTTAGTAAGCTAGCACTCATTTGATTGTTTTATTACCTATTCTAATTATATCATGGTCCTAGGAAACTTTGGAGATCTATTTCCTTTTAAAAACATTAGCGGAGAATTGAAAGCAGAGGCTTTAGGAGTGAAAGGTGTACAGCTTCCAATCTGCAAGGTCCTGAGTGCCAATTTCTGTTATGGAGGGAGGAAGACACAGTATCACTACTAGGGTAAGTGGCAGGCCAGATTAAGGTGCTGAAATGATCCTGGGCTAAAAATGCTTCATCACACTGCTGCTACACTAACCAGCTGCTGAGTTCCTAGAGTTGCTGCACGGAAAGTATAGAAGAGAACAATGTGTTTTGTCACAAGTATTAATGAGGATAGCATTATTTAGAAGTTGCCATTTATGGTTTTATTGAGTCATAGTGATGCATATTATAATTTGCACATGTAGATTTGATTATTTTCTTTATATGCCAAATTTTCCCTTCTGACAAGGCAAATGATCAAGTATTATGAAACTACTTTGTTTTGAGAAGGAGCATACTTTATTCTTAGTATTTCTGGGAAAGACCAATGTCCCCGAACCAAAAAAAATGCATGCAGTTAAAACAGCATGGAAGTTCCCTTATAACAGCAAATCAAAGTTTCTTCTCAAAAAGTTTGAAAAACAAATTTTTTGATACATGCATAATTTAGGATATACATATATTCTTATTTTCAGCTTTACTTTTGAATAATGGGGAGTATTTACAAAATCTGAAAAAGCTTGTTCTTCCTGCCTTTTATAATGCTTGAGATTCCATTTTCTTTTCAAAACCAACAAAAATGGAGCCCAATCTCACATCTCTAAAATAAGATGGATTTTAAAAAACACTATTTCTTGTATTCATTTTATGGAAGAAAAACACTTTTTTCATAACCATTTAAGGCAAAGTTTTGTATCAAGATTTTCCAGGGGCACCTGGGTGGCTCAGTTGATTAAGTGTCTGCCTTTGGCTGGGAGCCCGCTTCTCCCTCCCCCTGCCGCTCCCCCTGCTTTTGCTCTCTCTGTCTCTCTGTCAAATAAATAAATAAATCTTAAAAAAAAAAAAAAGATTTTCCATTACCTTCTGAGTAAAAACAGATGCTTGTTTAGTCCCATACTCCCATTGTTTTGAGACGTTAGTAACATGCTTGTTTTTAAAGGTGTAATGGAGGTTGGAGGAAAAAATACACTACCAGTGTAATAGACTTCTCATTAAAGTCTTCTTAAAGTCACTTTTTAAATAATAATTTGAATTTTATGTGTGACTAAAAACCCTCTCAAACAACATTTCAGAGCAAAATTTGGTAATGTTTGGAACAGATAAATGTTGTATGTTTGTATCAAGCAGGTGTTCTTAGTACAAAATCCTGGGCCAAACAGAATATGACTTCTGTATTGCAAAATTATAATGTGAAGCAACATGAGCAAAATGGAAGAGCTTAAAAGTTTTGAGGAGAAAACTCCATTTTTCTTAAGAATTCATTGGTTGTTCTAATGTGTTGCTGATTTGTTTGCATACTGAGTTTAAGATTCTTCCCTATCTCTTAACATTCAAGAAAATGAAAATTTGGAAATTATTAATCAATAATCTATAGCTACTGTAGAACATTTATTATATATGGTATTATACCTTAAATATTTCTGTTCTCCTGGTAGCATTTTATATGTTTGGGAGCTTTTCAACTTGATAAAGCAGTGCTTTATTATTTCTTTCCATTTCATTTAGGTCTCGGTTGATCAAAGAAAAAGATGACATAGATCATTACCTGGAGGAGAATTTCAAAGGACTGTCAAAAGAGGAGGTTGCTGCGTAAGTATAACCTCTTAAAAGTACTTTAATATAAAGTTTGTTTCTTTTGTCTTGATTCTTTATTGAAATTTCAATTTTCCAGTACAGTACACTTTTTCACTGGAACATGGCATTTAAAAATTAAAGCTCATATTAAATAGTGATAAGTCATGTCTATTGATCTTACACATATCAAAGTCTTTAATTTTATGGCCTTTAAAATTCTCATATTTACCAAGATAATATACTATCACATTTGCAATATTTTAGTTAAATCTATGCCATTAATTGCTTATTAACTTCCATTTTAAGGTGTATTGCCTCCATGGGGGAGAAAAAAGCTTTTAGAGAAAGATCATATCTTTTTTTCCTAGTGATTTAAAACAAAATTTCTGTACTAATGTATGTTCCTCCCCCCACGAAAACTCACAAAAAGAATGAATGCATCATAGTTTATCGGTTGCTTTTTAAATAATTCTAAATTGTCTGGATTTATCTTATCAATGAACATTATAAACTTTGCCATTTTATCACTAGTTAGAAACTTATGGTTTAACTAAAAACTATAAAAACCTTTGTAGGTTAGTGAGAAATGAGTAAAAACCTAAAATAATAGCTGAACAGATTTAATATTTCTTGCTTATAAACTTTGTGACCATGTTATCATCAGATCTTTAGATGCAGGCATTGAAAAATGGAAATATTATAAAGCTACATGCATCTTATGAAACTCATTAATTGATTCAATTAGAATATTTTATACAGCAAATGTTTAAAAAAAAAAAAACATCCTCCCAATTCGTATTGTCTAGTGCTATGGGAGTCCACTGGAAGAGTTTTCTTAATGATATTTTGGTATAGTTTTTCATAGAGTCTAAAATTCCAAGTTACTTGATATGTTTCATATCATTAGATATTATCTGTGTCAATTTGCATATAGTGTGGAAAAATGGAATAGTTCATTCTGTCAGTAGCTATTTTATTTTAAAAAGTGACAAAATTTTACAATACCTTTAATCACTGTCTTCCTTGGAACACTATTGACTGCCATGTGTAGTATCTGGGACCTTTGATTAAATGCTCTGATTGTTATTTTATTTTTTTTTTAAGCCCTCGGGACTATTTTTTTTTTAAAGATTTTATTTATTTATTTGACAGACAGAGATCACAAGTAGGCAGAGAGGCAGGCAGAGACAGAGAGAGGGGGAAACAGGCTCCCTGCTGAGCGGAGAGCACGATGTAGGGCTCTATCCCAGGACCCTGGGATCATGACCCGAGCTGAAGGCAGAGGATTTAACCCACTGAGCCACCCAGGCACCCCTGATTGTTAATTTATTAACTTTCCATGGTAACCTGTTGGATAAAATTAAAAGTTAATATTGTCTGATAATAAGGTACTTAAAAGAAAAATATATATAGGTGATATTTTCATTCTGATTTAAATATAATGATATCCAAGTATCTGTAATTGATTTAATAATTAGATATTAAATTTGGAATTAAACTTATACTTCACATATTTTAACAAGCTAGAAATCCATATACAGAACTTAAAATCTGTTAAGCGTTCAGTCTGCATTGAAGAAAACTTTAAAGCAGTGCAGAATAGGATCTGCTGATGACTAGTCTCTTAATATTTTTTTCGTTAAAGGTATTACCAAATTGATTTCAAATCCATAATATGCTACAGAAAACAAGTAACACTGGGTAATTCTCCAGCCTTACAATTTCATTCTCCTTAAAGTTTCCTGCAGCTGAATACGTTTTTAGACCAAAGCTAGGATAGTGGCTGCAAACCTTAGTAGGAAGATAGCTAGTACTTAGCTCACTCTTCTGCTTTGACTGATATATATTCTAGACTTTGCCACAGACAAACTAATTGAATAGCATGTAAAGGAGAAAACTGATGAATTATTTCCACACTCTCAGCAATACTCAGCAGGTACCGTGAGGAATTATGCATATTCTGTTAACAAAGGAATTGCTATGTAAAACTTTTTATTAGTCAGTCAACTCTGAAAAGATAAATTGGTCAGCAAGCATTTAAGTGCCTACTTCATATCTAATACCAGGTTTTTTGCAGTGGGGAGAGACAGTGATATCTTTTCGTACAATATTTGTCTCCTTGTCTCAATTTGAGATAATAAGATCCTTGTCTCAATTTGAGATAATAAGATTTATGAACAGGAAAAGAAAATGGGATGCATGAGTGCTGATTGTATTGTGAAGTGCAGCCTCAAGGTATAGAGGAAATCAGAGAAAACTAAGGTGGTCAGATGAAACCTGCCACGGAAGACAGATTTTGAGTTTGGCTTTCTGTTTGGTGGCATTATAAAGTTACCAAACTAGGACTTCACAGAACCTCAGTATACAAGTGGAAGAAATCGATGAATCAAATTTTCAACAAGAAAAGCAATATCTAAGATGTACCTTTAAGTCTGTATATACTGCTTTGTTCTTCTTTTTGACGGTAATATATATTACATATATATAAAGATGGTAAAATGGTTGTATATATTTTCATTGTATAATTGATAGCCACTAGCTTTGATATCCCGTAATATGTATGTGCACTCGTCATCTAACCCAAAACACACCAGTTGACTTATATGTAAACTCACATCTGTGACTTTCCTTCTTTCGAAATTGGTGGAGTTCTTATTCTCCATAGGGATGGAGGGATCATCCAGAGGGATCATCCAGAGGGATGATGCCTCTGCATGTGCTCCGGATGCCATCCAAGCCCTCTTACTTGTTCTGAGACTTTCTCCACATTTAAACATATTTTTCTTCTACATCATCATTTTCCCTTTCAACTGGATCAATCTCACTAGCATTCATACCTCCTTTAGTATTTCCCTTGACTTCTTATCTGCGCACCCCCCACCCCCACACAGGTTCTCTCCCATTTTCCTCTACACTTCATAGCAACCAGAAGCACTGTCTCAGTATTTGCACCCGTTCTTGCATCAATTGACTCTAGATCGGTGTCTGGTCCAGAAGTCACAGAAATCTCCCAGTTTAGAGTGACTAACACCTCCATTTTTACCACACACAATGATCACATTTCTGTCCTCATCTTGCTTGACGTCTTCACAACATTTTATAGAGTTGCGCGCTCTCTCATTGGTCACTCTGTACCTGTGGCTTCCAGGATGCCATGTTCTATAGTTTTCCTCCAGACTCTGTGCCTCCTGAAGCTGGCTTTCTCTTTGCAAACCCTTAGTGGTGGGTTGTCCTAGGGCTGAGTCCTAGGCCCTCTATTCCAGTGGCACTCCCCCTGGATCCAGTCTTAAGTACAGCAGTACCCTAATGACTATCACATTTATAAATCCAGCCCTGAGTTCTCCATTGAGCTCCAAATTTTTATATCCAGCTGCCTCCTTTACATACCTACTTGGGTGCTTAAGACACGTTCTAAAATTAATCTGGCCACAAACTGGACTCTTGATTTACCCCTACTTTCCTTCACCTCCCCGACCAAATAATCCCCCACAGTCTTTCCTCAGTTCAGCAGGTGGCACCAAGGCGGCTTTGAGTTGCATGCACCCTGACTTCACCACGCTCCCCCATCTAATCCATCACTGTGTTCTATCAGATATAACTCCTAAATATATCCTGTCTTCATCTGCTTCGCTTCATTGCATAGCCACCATCATCCCTTGCCAAGATCACTAGAATAGTCTCCCAGCTGCTCTTCTCCTATCCCCTCTAACTCTGCCAAAATTCAGCCTCCAGAGTCATCTTTTGAAAAAACTTAGATCATGACACTCACCTGCTTAAAACCCTCTGAGAGCTTTCCAAGTTCTAAGGTGTATCATGGTTTGGACTTTATTGTGCATGATTTGGATTTCCCTGACCTCTCTGACTTTATCTCCCATTTTCTCCACTACTCCTCCTTTCACTGTGGCCTTATTGCTGACAATTTCTGTCCTACAGTGTCATTCATCTTGAATGTGACCTCTTTAGTCTGCCATTCCCTGACCTCATAATCCAGTAGCCCTCATCCCACCTCTGTTTACTCTCAGCTAAATCATCTGGCTCTATTTCTGCTGAAACTTGGTCTCCCTCTTGCACTGGGAGCCTGCATGTCAACTGTCTTCATGCCCAGCAGAATGGGTCTGCACAGGAACAGAGCCATGTCTCTGTGTACCCTGGCACATGGTTGGAGCTCAACACCTGCAAGTTAAATGAATGAATGAGGGGAAAAAAAGGTCAGACTAACACCATGAAATAGGTTTCCCGTTGTGACGATTCTTTGGTTACAATATTTTCATCTGGTTTGAATATTGAATCATAGCAGCTTAATTCCTCAAAGAAGTGTTTTATGTATACAAGTAGGGGTATAAAATTTAAACAAGTAATTGAGCACAACAAGCTAGAGTAGTTGTTCCTGGGGTAGCCAAACCCATTGATGGGGGATCATTTTACTTTGGAGTGGGTAAAGTAGTTCCTAAGCAAAGGGTTTCTGGGTTTTTCATTATCTACATTTACAGAATAATTTCGGTATGCTTCATTCCTTTTTCAGCGACTGGGTTATTTGTGTGCCTACTAGGTACATTTCCCCCCACCTTTTGTACTCACGTACAATATAATTGACATTGACAATTTGACTTTCTTAGATAAATCTTCAAATAGTTCATCGATAGTGTTTGACTGACTTTTAACCACTGAAAGATCCTGTTGTGGTTTTGTACTTTGTTTTTTATTCTGTCTTATATTGTCAGAGTATCGTATTTTTTTTTAAAGGATTGAAAGTGTCACTTATTATCATATTGTAATTGCTTTGAGTAGCTAAGTAATGAAAGTATCGTTTGTAGATTCAAAGAAAAATTTCTGGGGGGCAGTTTTTACAGCTTCAGCTGTGTATATGAGGATACAAATAAACAAAATCGTCAAGGGACCGAAAATGCTAATCTGCTCAGTATTACTTTCTGCGGCAGATATCACGTTCTATTATGTGGAAGAATAGGTTTAGTTCAAAACTGTGCATCTCTCGGATACTGCTTCCTTGCAGAGCACCTCTCAGCATCATCAGCTGAAGTGTGCTAAGCCTGACTTTGTCAGCACAGTGGCAATTAGAACTGTCCGTTACCATATTCAACGAGTTTGAGTTATAAAGAAACAAAGAGCCATTTATTTTCATAGCTTTTAAAGCCTCTCTCCTCTTCCTCATTTTGAACTGATTTGTACTTAGGCAGTTAAAGTAGTGTTTTGCCAATGTTAAGTTTTCATCTTGAGTTTATTTCAAAATTGTCTTCTAAACGTGCTTTTACAAACCACAGATATTCTTGTTACAGGCAAGTTTAGCACCTGGATCTATAGAGTGGCCAGGTAATCAGAGTGTATGTAAAGGGGTGAAGACGTTTATTCAGGTTATATTTCACCCAACTCTATGGGAATTTAGGTTCCTTCCAGTGTGCTATTCCTCTGCTTCATCAATCTTGTTTACTTTTAAATAATTTTGTGAAATCATTTTGTTTTCCCTCCAAAACATTTTGCTCTCTTGTAAAGTATTAAGTGAAATTCTGTATGGAGTTTTGCAAATTAACTTTCTGAAATGGACAGTTGCCGAATAAATGGTTGGGTGACTAATAGGAACAGGAAGAGAGGGAAAGGAAGTGGCCCTTCTTTCCTTCTGGGTAGCAGACTGTGTTTCAAGGTCTTCCTGACTTGAGAAAGAGAGACAGGATTTTGATGTTCTGAAATGGAGAAGTGATTATTCCTTACCCTCTCATGAATATAAAAAATTAAGCAATAGCAGAGACTAATAATAGGAAAAGAGGAGGGGTACCTTTCTTTTTATTTACTTTCATTTATTTGCTTACTTTTAAAAAATTCTTGTATTATCTTCTGCAACAAATCTCTAGGATGTGAAACTAGGGAAGAAAAGACTTGTTCTGACCATAACTTTTTAAAAAAAGAATATTGATATGAATAAAGTTTAAAATCTTGGAATTTAGTAAATGTAGTTGGAAGGAACTTTAAAAAAGAATTCTTCCCTAGGTGCAAAAAAGATCACAGGCTTTCATCAAAACTAAGTCTAAATAAATAAAAAAGGAGGAAATATTTCAAATGTCAACAGAACACAGAAATGCCAATTTCTTAGTAACTTATGTCTTTATGTCCTTTAAAAGTTTGCTTTAAAATATTTTCATATATGGTGTTTAAACTTAGCAGCTCTATCAGATTAAAAAAAAATTCTTTGTAAGGTAAAAGCATAGGAATCATGACATTACAGCTCTGGCTGTTATGGGAGCCGATTTCTTCCTCAGTTGGAAATTTGATTTTGCTGCTTAATACCTGTGTAATATTAAGCAGGTTACCTGATTTCCCTAATTTCTGATTTCCCTACCTATTTTGAGAACAGAGTAATAATGGGAAATTCTTACAAAAGTTAAATGAGATTCTCTATATGAAGCACATATACACAACCCTCACTTTAGCTATTTAACTGTCATTGATATTTTTTTTGCTTTTAAAACATTTATTAATATAAATAACCTAAATACTTCACATTAACTTTATATGTTGATTTAAGTATTAATATTAATTTATCACTTTTCTATAAATATGTACAGTCACATATTTTTCTTTTTACTAAGTATCATGTTCATCATATTCAGAGTTTTTAATAAGAAATACATTTCAAACTTAGTAATGCTAACCAATGAAGAGAAATTTTTTTTAAATCTCAAGTTATAATGAGTTTTTCATAAACTAACTTATGCTGTACCATGCAACACAATTTGTACAGCCTGTTAAGCTATTCCAAACACTTAAAACATTTCTACAAGTCACTTAAACTTACCATTATTATGATAAGATTGCTTTACATGTAAGGAATATAGCCAAAGAACATGGCTTTTCTCATAATAGCTTATAAACCTGGAAGTGCACAATGGCCCTCCTCTATTTGGAAATCATCTGGGAAATTGCTCTTTTATGAACAAGGAACAGAGTGATAAAAGGAGATAAACACCCAGGTACCACAGGGGTTGAATCAGTCAAAAGAGTGGGATGAGCCACCCAGGGGTCCCCCATTTTAACTGTTTTTTAAGTGTATAGTTCATGGCATTAAATATATTCATACTCACCACCATCTATCCCCAGAATTCTTTTTGTCTTGCAAAACTGAAACTCTGTAGCCAATAAACAATACCTCACCCATCAGCTCCTTGGAACCACTGTGCTACTTTCTGTCTTTGTTATTTTGACTCCTCATATAAATACTTTATATAATTAAAATCATTCTGTAGTTATCTTTCTGTGACTGGCTTATTTCACTTTGCACAATTTCCTCAAGGTCCATCCATGTTGTAGCATACATAAGAATTTTCTTCCTTTTTAAGGCTGAATAATATTTCATTGTATGTATAGACCGTATTTCGCTTACCCATTCATTCTTTAATGAACACTTGGGTTATGCCCATGTTTTGGCTACATAATGGTTCTATGAACATAGGTGTACAAATAACTCTTCAAGACTCTGTTTCTAATTCTTTTGATTAAAAACCCAAAAATGTAGTTTCTAAATAATTTATAATTTTATTTTAAATTTTTTTAGGAACCATCATTTTGCCACAAGAGTGGCTATAACCATTTTATAGTCCCACTGACAACCTACAGGGGTTCCAATTTTGTCACATCTTCACCAACATTGTTTTTTTTCTGCTTTTGTGATAGTAGTCATTATACCGAGTATGAGATGGTATCTCATTGTGGTTTTGATTTCCATTTCCCTAATAATTAGTGATGTTGAGCATCTTTTCATGTGCTTATTGGTCATTTGGATATCCTCTTTGGAGAAATGTCTGTATGAGTCTTTTGACCATTTTTGAATTGAGTTGTGTTTTGCTTTTAACTTTTGCGAATTGTCTGTATATTGTGGGTGTTAATCCCTTATCAGATATATGACTTGCAAGTATTTTCTTCTATTCCTTAGGTTGCCTTTCACTCTGTTTATGGTATCTTTTGATAATGAATGTTTTTAATTTTCATGAAGTCCAGTTTATCTGTTTTGTCTTTTATTGTCTGTACCTTTTGTGTCATATCCAAGAAATCATGGCCAAAACCCATGTTGTAAGGCTTTTGTCCTAAGTTTTCTTCTGTTTTATAGATTTAGCTCTTATGTTTAGTTTTCTGATCCATTTTAATTTATGTATACATTGTTAAGTAAGGGTTTAATTTCATATCTTTTGGATATCTTGTTTTCTGGTCGTCAGTTGTGAAAAGACTGTCCTTTCCCCATCGAATAGTCTTGACATCCTTATCAAAAATCATTTGGCCATACATGAGAAGATTGATTTCTGACTCTCTATTTCATTGGTTTATATGTCTGTCTTTCCATTTAGATATGTCTTCTTTAGCTTTTTCCAACAATATTTTATGGTTTTCATTATATAAGTCTTCTATCTCCTTACTTATTAATTCCTAAGTATTTTATTTTATATATTGTTACTATTGTAAGTTGTTTTTTAAATTTCCTTTTCAGATTATTTATTGTTAGTGTATAGATATCTATTGAATTTTTTGTATTGAACTTGTATCCTGCTAATTCGCTGAATTCTGATGGCTTTTTTTGTGCAATCTTTAGGGTTTTGTAGATAGGGTTTCTACAACACTGGAAACAAATCATTTTACTTCTTTCTTTCCAATTTGAATGCCTTTTACTTCTTTTTCTTGTCTAATTGCTCTGGCTAGGACTTCCATTACTGTATTGAATAGATATGATAAAATTGGATATCTTTGCCTTATTCCTAATCTAAGAGGGAAACTTTCAGTCTTTCATGATTATTATGTTTGCTGTGGGTTTTCATATATGGCTTTATTATGTTGAGGTAGTTTCCTTCTATTTTTATTTGTTAGGTGTTTCTATCATGACAGTATTGAACTTGGTCAAATACTCTTTCTGTATCATCTGGTCTTTCTTAGGGACAGTTTCAGTTGGCTTATTTTTTTGTGTCCTTCAATGGGATACTTTCCTGTTTGTATACCTTGTGATTTTGTTGTTATTGTTGTTGTTGTTAAAAACTCTGGTAGTCAGTTTCTTCACCTTTTACAGCATTTGCTGCTATTTTGTTTTTGTTTGATTCTGGTTTGTTTTGTTTTATTGTTGTAGTCTATCTTCATGATAAGGAGTAGCCTGAAGTGTACTTTTCAGGTTGTCCTAGGTCTTTTTGAGCCTGCACTCTTCCCTAGGCATGTGTGGTGACTAATTCCCCCATGTACCTTTACTTTCAAATGTCCTAGCTTTTAACATCTGGCTTTTGAAGGGTAAAAAAAAGAAAAAATGAAGGAGAAAAGAATGGTGCTAGAATAGCACCAGCTCTTTGAATCTCCTGAAAGTTGCTTCAGCCTGCAAGGTAGGAGCTTATAAGAATAGAGGTATATGTGCAATAACGGCTGCCCTATTCTGTATCTGCCTATCCATGATCAGAAGGAGCAATCAATGACCAGAACACAGAACCCCAAGACAGGGTCCTTATTGCCTGTCCTGGTTCCTGGAAGCATGTTTGTATGCTGGACCTGGAACCTAGTGCATGGATGCCTGCCATGGGGCTGGGTGGATGAGTAGCTGCCACTGAGCTAAGAGTTGAAACTGACCAGATTAGTCACAATTTACTGCTCAAGCCTTCCCATGGAAGTTGCAAAGCTTCAGCAGAGTCTAGCACTCTAAAATAATTACAACAGATTGCAGTTACTGTCTAGGTTGGGAGACAGATTGATGGAGCTTCTTACACCACCATTTTTCAAGAATTATTTTCATTATCATTCTCTTTTGAAATAAAAAAATTTAAATGTCTAGTTACAAGAAATAAAAATAATGTATAAATGTATAGAGGATAATTTTCTTTAATCATTTTAAAGTTATTTGGAAACTGTTAAAATTTTGTTTGGAATGGTACTCTGAGAACATTTTGTATATTTATGTATTTATTTATTAAAGATTTTATTTATTTATTTATTTGTCAGAGAGAGAGAGAGAGGGCGATCACAAGCAGGGGGTGGCAGGCAGAGGGAGAGGGAGAAGCAAGTTCCCTGCAAAGCAAAGAGCCTGATTTGAGGCTTAATCCCAGAATTCTAAGATTATGACTTAAGCCTTTGGCAGACGCTTAACAAACTGAGCCACCCAGGTGCCGCTCTCTAAGATCATTTTAAATAATCTGTAATTTCTTTGATCTTAGAAGGTTCTATATATATACACATATATATATAGTTATATATAGTGTGTATGTTTATAAATATATATAGTATTGTGTATTTGTGTGTATATGTATGTGTATACATATGCATATGTGTGTGTGTGTGTGTGTGTGTGTGTGTATCAAATTGTGATTTCACTTAATCTCGGTTTTCTACATATGACTATATAAACATCTTTTATATATTTTAAGCACTTCTCTTCAAGTTAATGTGTAATTGTATTAAAATCAAATATTGTGAGAAAACCTAAATAGAGAAGAATGTCCTCTTCTTTGCCATAATCCACACACCCTGGGTAAAACTTGACAGTCTCCTTCCACTAAAAATAATATCAAGGCTATCCCAGTAAGTAAGATATCAGATTTAGGTTAACCAACATCATTATATGTATGCAAACTTTGGCATAAACAAGAAAAGCTCTAGAAAAATGGCATTTTACTATCAAGAGGGATGTGTAGAGCCATCTTTAGGACAAGTCAGTTGACTTAGAAATGTCTATAAAATTGGATTGTCTGATTTCATAAGCTTGGCTATATTGTTTTCTGTGAAAAACTCTCATTTTCCTAATTTTTCATGGATTGAAACTGTGAAGAAGAGGCTAACACACTGAAATGACATCTGATAAGGGGAAGTCAAAAGAATTAGCCACTAATAAAAAGTCGAATTCTCTGGGGATATACCTTGGAAAGGCAAGTAATGACCAGGCCCTTCAGGTACTCTTTTCAGTGTGTTTACATTGTGCTGGAATTAAATAATTGAAATTTAGTAACAAAGTATTGCTTTGTTCACCCTACTCTCTTTCATATGACAGGGAAATAAGAAATATATTTTTTAGGAAAACAATATGTTTTGATTTGCTAGTTTTGTTTCATCCTGGACTTTTTTTTTATTTATTTAAGGAGTTTGGTTGTTTGGAATTCACTGATATGGATCCCCTCAGTTCTTAATTAAAATTAATTATGCATTAATTCACAAAGTGATGTGTCTTCCAAAACTCTTAGGTAATCAATGGGAAAGAATCTTTCCAAACTTCTTTTGCCCTTTAATTTTTATCATTACATTCACATTATTCCTAGGGGGTTAGAAGTTGCTTAGAATAATTTTGAAGTACTTAAGTTTTATTCTAGGTATCTTGGGAAATCACTGGAGCATTTTAAGCAGGGAACACTGTGATGTAACTTCATTTTAAAAGGATCACTAAGACTGCTCCATGGATATTTGCCTGGGTAACAGCCCAAGTGAGAGATGATGGCAGCTTGGCCAGGGTAGATCTAGTAGAAATTATAAGAAATGGTTTGATTTAGAATATATTTAGATAATAGGGAGATCAGAGCTTACCAACAGAATGAATGTGGGAGTGAGTAAAGGAAGTAACCAAAGATGATGCCTTGTGAACCGACCTGAGCAACTGGGACAATGTCTTGTTCACTGCTAAGTTTCTAGTACCTATAACAGTACCCAGCTCATAGTAGGCACTCAGTCAGTATTTTTTAACTAAGACCAACCACACCTCAGTCTGTGCAGTCTCCACCATCCCACTTTGAAATTTATTATTTACCAAAATAATAATAATGACTAACATTTGTTGAGCACTTACCATGTCTCACAAACTGCTCTAAGTGTCTCACATGTATTAATTCATTTAATCATAGAAAAGTCTTTCTTAGTTCCATTTATAGCTTAGGAAACTGAAGCACAAATATATTAGGTAATTTACCCATAGTCACACAGCAAATAAACAGAAGAACAGGAAGTTGAACCTATGAGTCAGATTCCAGAACCCATCCTCAAACCATTACACTATTCTGTCTTTGGATTTATGCTGGTCTTCATTAAACCACAGTTTCTCTCATCTCACTGAGTGCATTGCCATTCCCTTGGCCTAGAATGCTTTTTCCCCTTATCATTTCATGGCTAACTCTTACTCATTCTTAAATGGCTTCACTATCTTCCATAAACCTGTGACTATATCTATAATAAAATGTACTACACCTGTATTACCCACGACTGTTCCCATCGTGGCACCCATAGCATTGCATTGTCATTGCTACTTCATTTCTTCTAGACTACAAGCTTCAAAAAGGCTGGAGCCATGACTGCTTTGGTCACATGTGCATCCTTAGTACTCATACAGTGCTTGGCACATGTTTAGGGGATCAATGAATGATGATCTTTTACCCTTCATAGCCTTGTGTATGTGCTCTGCCTAAAATGCCTTTCTCCTTCCCCTACCCCCATGCCTTGTGTACTGGGGAAGCTTCTGTTTTCCAGGTAACTGTTTCTTGCTCTGTGAGGCTTCCTTAGAGCCATCCTCAGCAACAGGGTAGAGTTCAGAGCTCCTGCTTAAACTCTCTGAATAGCCATTGACAATCATATATGTGTAGGGTTTTTTTTTTTCCCCTTCTTGATTAATGTTTGACAAATTATAGACTGTGACTCCCTGTGGGTATGGTTATGACCCATAACCATTTGGGGATTTGGGGTTTGGGGATCATGACTAGCTTTTTATTTTTTAAGATTTTATTTATTTATTTGACACACAGAGAGAAAGGACACAAGCACGGGGAGCTGCAGGCAGAGGGAGAAGTAGGCTCCCTGCTGAGCAGAGAGCCCAGTGCAGGGCTCCATCCCAGGACCCTGGGATCATGACCTGAGCTGAAGGTAGGTAAGGCAGATGCTTAACCGATTGAGCCACCCAGGCACCCCATGACTAGCTTTTTTTTTTTTTTTTAAAGATTTTATTTATTTATTTGACAGAGAGAGATCACAAGTAGACAGAGAGGCAGGCAGAGAGAGAGAGAGAGAGAGAGAGAGAGAAGTAGGCTCCCTGCTGAGCAGGAGCCCGATGCGGGACTCGATCCAAGGACCCTGAGATCATGACCTGAGCTGAAGGCAGCGGCTCAACCCACTGAGCCACCCAGGCGCCCCCATGACTAGCTTTTTAAAAAGGAAAGAGAGCATAGTAAAATAGAATAGGAAAGAGTATATTGCATAGAGTAAGGCTAAATATTGGGAGGTTACCAGCTGTAATGCAACAGAGCGTGAATTCTAAAACCAGACACCCTGGACTCAAATCCCAGCTTGACACTAACAAAATAACTGCTTGACTTTGGCCAAGTTATTTATCCTTTCTGTGCCTCTGTTTCCTCATATGAAAAACAGGAATAATAATAGGGCCTGGCTCATAGAATGATTACAGGGAATAATTAAGTTAATATTTATAAAGAGATTAGAACATTTTGAGGATTAGTGCATTCAACTTTTGTTTCATATGCATACATATATAAAATATATATGTGCCTGTACCGAACTGCTGTGGAAAATGTCTTTCTTACTGTGAATTGCCACAAGGAAAGGACTCTGCTCTAGGCTTAGAGATCTTTGAAAGTAAGGATTGTATCTCATTCTTCTTTAACACTGTTCTGACTTACATAAAAGTAACACTTTATTTCTTGCTTTCTTCCTGGAAAGGATTGAAAAAACTTAAAGTTAACATTTTATATCACACAGGTGTCAGATTGTAAATAGAAAATGAGAGGTAAATAAAGGAAAAGTCTGTACAAATGCTGCCCATTAAAGTCAATATAGTTTCAGTCCAAACCTCTGGGCAGGTTGGGCAAAAGGGGAGATGTGATAGACTATAAAGTTCTCATTACCTGATGAGAGGAAAACATGCAAGTTCTTCACAGAGACAAGCTTTTTTCCTGATTCTAAATTCCAAAGGAAAGTTATCACGTGGCCTTCTATAAGAAAAATAGAGCAATAAAATAGAACTTTGCACACCTAATAAACAATAAAATGGGCATTTAGACAGTTTGTCATAAATACTGCATCTCTTAACTAGGTTTTATTTCAGGTAAGATAGTAACAGGTAAGAGATATTAAATAAATACTGTGTGCTGGTCTCTGTTTAAAGTGATCCTTACAATAATTGTGTGAAGAATCGTTACTCCCAGAGACCAAGGCATAGAGAAATGGAGTAATTCGACCAAAGTGACCTAATGTTATAAAGAAGCATGAGCAATAAGATAGAAAAAAAAAAATATTCTTAGAGAGAAAGGAATGAATAAGCTAGGAGAAAAAAAAAATGGACCACACCTCCATCAAAGATCAGATTTCCAGATGTCTCCTGAACTCCTACTATTACTCTGGATCTACAGTCTCCCTCTGGGTTCAACTCATAAGGATTAATCCTGATACAGATTTCCATAGAATCTTTTTAAGCTTGTCCAAAACAATCTCTTATCCTACAACCAGAATAGCCAAAGAAATATGTTGCTAAACTAGGGATTTATCTTGAAGTTAGCTCAGCCTACAGTTTTTTTCCACTTCAACATCAAGGTCAAGATGGATGTTAAGTACATTTCCTTCCTATATTTGAAATAACCACATAGAAGTACAGAAGATACTAAAATCTTAACATAATGGAAAGGAAGGGGTAAAAAAGAGAGATTCCAGGATTTGTAGAAATAACATTTTTAGAAGGTGGATGGAATATTACCAGGGGTAAAAAGTGCTATTTCATAATGATAAAAGGAGTTGGCTCATCAAGAAATGTAATACTGGGGCACGTGGGTGGCTCAGTTGGTTGAACATCTGCCTTAGGCTGGGGTTGTGATCCCCTGGCCCTGGGATCAAGCCCTGCTTGGGGCTCCCTGCTCTGCAGGGAGCCTGCTTCTCCCTCCCTGCTGCTGCTCCCCTTATTTGTGCTCTCTCTCTGACAAATAAATAAATAAAATCTTAAAAAAAGAAAATGTAGTACTGTTTGTGCTACTAATGATGGAACTTCAAAATACATAATATAAAAGCTGAAAGAAAGAAAAGGAGAAACACACAAGTCCATAATTATAGTTGGAGATTCCAACACTGCTGTCTCAATAATTGGTAGAAAAATCTGTAAGGGTATGTATCGAAGACTGGAACAATACCATCAGTCAACTTAAATAATTGACATTTACAGAACAGTCCACCAAACAACAGCAATACACACATTATTTTTAGTGTATATGGAACATTTATCAAAGGAGGTGGTATTCTGAGCCATAAAACAAATTTGAATGTAATTAAAGTATTTAAATCCTAAAAATTATTTTGCCCTACAACAATTGACTTAAATTAGACATAAAAGCAAAAAAGGCCTCTGGAAAATCCCCATAAGTTTTGAAACTGGATAACATACTTCTAAATAACCCATGGATCAAAGGAGAAATTGCAAGGTAAAATACTTTGAACTGGATGAAAAGAAAATGCAGCATGTCAAAATATATGGGATGCAGCTAAGGCAGGGCTGAAAGGGAAGTTCATAGCATCTAAAAGTGCTTATTTTAGAAAAAACAAAAATATTTAAAGTCAGTGCCCTAAGCTTTCATTTTAAAAAACTAGAAAAAGAAAGCAAATTAAACTAAAAGTCCAGAAAGAAATAATAAAATAAAAGCAGAAAACAGGAAAATAGAGAAAACAATGAAAGTAAAAACTGGTTCTTTGGAAAGATTATAAAATTGATCTTCTAGTCAGACTGATCGCAGAAAAAGAGAGAAGACACAAATTAACCAGTTTCAGAAATGAAAGAGAGAATGCATATCTCTATAGCTTATACAAATATTAAAATGCTAATTAAGTAATAGGTAACAGGATAGGCTTATATTTATTAAAGACATTGAATTCATAGTTTAAAATTTTCCCACAAAGAAATTTGGGCCCATAATGGTTTCACTGGTGAATTCTATGTAACATTTGAGGAAGAAATAATGCCAATTTTGCATAAATTCTTTTTTTTTTTTCTTTAAGATTTTATTTACTTGACAGGGAGATCACAAGCAGGCAGAGTCAGGCAGAGAAGGGGGGAAGCAGGCTCCCCACTGAGCAGAGAACCCAACATGGGGCTCAATCCCAGGACCCTGAGATCATGACCTGAGCTGAAGGCTGTGGCTTAATCCACTGAGCCACCCAGGCACCCTGCCAATTTTTCATAAATTCTTCAAGAAAATAGAAGAAGAGACATTTCTCAACTCATTCTCTGGGACTGGCATTACACTGATATCAGTACCAGTGAAAGTCACTGGTCAGAAAAAGTCATTATATAAAAGGAAAACCACTGGGGCGCGTGGGTGGCTCAGTGGGTTAAAGCCTCTGCCTTCGGCTCAGGTCATGGTCCCAGGGTCCTGGGATCGAGCCCCACATCGTGCTCTCTGCTCAGCGGGGAGCCTGCTTCCTCCTCTCTCTCTGCGTGCCTCTCTGCCTACTTGTGATCTCTGAGTGTCAAAATAAATAAATAAAATCTTAAAAAAAAATTTAAAAGGAAAACCACCAAATAACATCCCCCATGAGCATAGGTGCAAAGCATTTTTAAAAATTTTTTATTTGAATACAGTTTAGCTAACAGATAGTGTATTATTAGTGTCAGGGGTAGAATTTAGTGATTCATCAGTTGCATATAACACTTGTGCTCATTACATCATGTGCTCTCCTTAATGCCCATCACCCAGTTACCCCATCCCCCCACACCCCTGCCCTCCAGCAACCCTGTTTCCTATACTTAAGAGTCTCTTATGGTTTGTCTCCCCCTTTGTTTTTATCTTATTTTTCCTTCCCTTCCCCTATGTTCATCAGTTCTGTTTCTTAAATTCCACATATGAGTGAAATCATATGGTATTTGTCTTGGCAAAATATAGAGAAAGCCCAGATGTCCATCAACAGATGAATGGATAAAGAAGATGTGATACACACACACACACACACACACACACACACACACACACACACAGTGGAATATTACTCATCGTCAAAAAGAATGAAATCTTGCAGTTTGCAATGATGTGGATGGAACTAGAGGGTGTTACGCTAAGCAAAATAAGTCAGTCGGAGAAAGACAAATACCATAGGTGCAAAACATTTTAAAGAAAAGTAGCAGTTGGCCTGAGTTCCTGTCAGGAAGCTGATGCCTGGTGCTAATCCTTTTCATATGGCATTGGTGCAAGGAGTAACCTGTCCATCCTTTCCTGGCCTATGTATCTAAGAATGGAGCTTACCAACAGAGGAAACCCAAGCACACTGCCTACATCAAGAGAGCTAAAACTTCATTATTAGGATTAAACAAATATCTTCTGTTATTGGAAAAAATATCACAGTACAAAAGAAAAAAGATTAATGAAGAGAACATTCAACTTGAGCTGAAACAAAGTTTCTATAGGGAAAAGGAGAGCTTTATTTTTTTCTATATTTGCGTTGTATTTATTCAAATGAGCAAAGATATTAGTCATGTTTAATTGTACAAATTGCTTCAGGACTGTAGATACATAGATACCCAAAGGGAGATGAAATACGTGTCAGAAAAAGACTGGAAAAAATGTATACCCAGGTTTCGGATGTCCTTGTCTATTTTTTTTTTAAGATACCAAAATCAGTTTATTTTCATTTAATTGAAACCCACTTATTTCCTCAAAGTGCCACAAAGGAGATTTATCATTCTCTTTCAGTAGTTCTCCAGCTTTTTTTAAAACTTTTTTTTACTATGTTCAATTGAAAAGGAGAGCTTTAAAAGATTTCCTATTTAAAAAAAAAAAAAGATTTCCAATTTGTTCCCTTGCAGAAATTGTAAAAAATGTTACATCCCCAAAGACATACCTGATATATGAAAGAATTAAAGGAAAACAATTCTTCAAACTTAGGATAAAGATTGCTGGCTTTTTTTAAAAAAATTAAAAGAAAGGATAAAAGAGAAAAGCAAAGATATCTTTTAACACATGGAATAAAAACAGAGAAGATAATAGAAAATATTTATAAAGGTGTGAGACACAGAACGTTAGTCCAGACAGTAAATATTTATCCAAGAGAAAAAAAAAGCAAATGGAGACAATGAATGGTAACAACCATCTAGATGTAGATTTAACAGATACACATTATCAAGATAAAGAATTCACTTTTTAGTTTCTCCTTTTTTTTTTTTTTAAAGATTTTATGTATTATTTGACAGATCACAAGTAGGCAGAGAAGCAGGCAGAGAGAGGGAGAAGCAGGCAGAGAGAGGGGGAAGCAGGCTCCCCGCCAAGCAGAGAGCCCAATGTGGGGCTCCATCCCAGGACACTGGGATCATGACCCTAGCCGAAGGCAGAGGTTTAGCCCACTGAGCCACCCAGGCACCCCAGTTTCTCCTTTTCTTAATTATGAATGACTTTTGAAGTTTACTAAATAATTTTCTAACATCTACTGAGATTATCCTAAAATTACTAGATTTTGTAATTTTCTACAAAATCCTACTTACTCATTATGATTTCTGTTTGCTAGAGGTTCTTTTTTGAGGGGAGGGGAAGAGAATTTTGCAGATTTTAACCTATAATTTTCTTTCCTTTTGCTACACTTTTAGGATTTTGTAAAATGAACTAAAGAATTCTTCACCTTTTTCTGTGCTCTGGAACATTTCTGATGAGATGGGGATTTCTTTCTCATTGAGAGTTTTGTAGAACTTCCCTATAAAACCAAATAGTTTTGCTTCTTTGGTGGGAGAAGGGTCAGGAGGCAGAGAAAAGATTGTTGTAATTAGTTCTCTAAGTCTTCTCTAGCAAACTGATAATTGATATTTTGATATTTTATATAGGTATCTATTAATCTAGATAAAAATCTAGGTTTTATGATAATCCCAGTGGAGATTTTGGCTGGGGTCATGATCCCAGGATATAAAAATCTAATTAATTATCTATTAATCTAGGTAGATTGTTATATTTAACATGATAAAATTTAGTGTGATCTTTTCTAATAACGTTTAAATCTCTTTTATATCTGTAGAAACATTCTCTGTATTTTGGAGGGAGTATGAAGACAATAGTGGCAAATAACAGGCTTTAAAAATTAGGCTGGTGGGCTTGATATCCCAGCTCCACCATTCACAGGGTTTCTGATCTTCAGCTCATTAATTAAACTCTTCTTTAGGGTGCCTGGGTTGCTCAGTCAGCTAAGGGTCCAATTCTTGATTTCTGCTCAGGTCATGATCTCAGGGCTGTGAGATCAAGCCCTACATGGTGCTCCATGCTGGGTGTGGAGCCTGCTTAAGAATCTCTCTCCCCAGGGTTTCTGGGTTAGCTCAGTTGGTTAAGCGTCTGCCTTTCACTCAGGCCATGATGTCCAGGTCCTGGGATCCAGCACCATGTCTGGCTTCTAGCTTAGTAGAGAATCTGCTTCTCCTTCTCCCCACTGCTCATGCTCTCTCTCTCTCCCTCTCAACTGAATAAATAAAACAAAAACAAAAACAAAAAAAATCTCTTTCTGCCCCCTCCCCTTATTCTCTATAAAAAGAAAAAAAAAAAACAACCCTCTTTGTGCCACAGTTTTCTCATCTGTAAAATGGAGATGATGATGACAATAAAAATAATACCTATTTCATAAAAAATGTAAAGTTTAAAAAAGATAATACATGTGAAATATTGAGAACATTGACCTGTTGTTAGTATACAATAAAAGTTAGTCATTACTGTAATTATAATTAGAAGCTATATTACCTTTTTCATTCCTGACACAATTTTGGTGACTTAATCTATTTTTATTTTTCTTGATTATACTTGCCAAGATTTATTTGTCTTTTCATGTACCAGTTCTTTTGTTTTATGGGTCAGTTTTTTTGTTCTGTATTAATTTAAGCCTTTACCTTTAGTATTTCCCTTTCTATCTTTTACTTGACTTCATGTTGTTGTTCATTTTGTTAAGATTTTTTTTTCTAGCTGAGTTGAAAGCTAGCTTCTTCACTTGTTTCTGTGTTCTTGTTTTTTTTAGCAAGTACATTAAAATTATAAACTTCTTTTTGAATACTATGATGACTTTTCCCCCAGGATTTGCTGGTTAGTGTTTTTATTTGGTTTCAATTCTACATATATGAACATTTCTGTGGCAGTTTTCCCTTTAGACAGTGAATACATTAGAAATACATTTGTAAATTTGCAGATGAATAATTTTTGTGTGTTTTTTGATGGGGGGAGGAGGGATGGATAATTGGGGAGTGAATCTTTACTTGTGCTCACTAAATATGCCATACATGATATTAGTTTATCAAATTTCTAGTATGGCCAGTACATGGACAATTTTTATAAATATTTTTTGCATGTTTGAAAAATAAATATATTCTGTATTTATTTGGTAGACAGTTTCATACAGAAAATGCTATTAGAAACTAATAATTAGATTGAACCTGTTATTTTAGTCAAGCTAGAAAATTGTTATTCAAATCCTTTTTTCCTTAACTTTATTTGTAATTTTCTGAAAAAATGCATTAAAATAAATTTTTCCTTATTCTGTTAATTTTGAAGCTATGTTATTAGGTGTATTGTTTCCTAATTGCTCTATTTCTCAGTAAATCTATCTGTTTGTGAATCTCTGTTGTTCATATGCTCCTTTAATTTTTTACTCCTGAATTCTGTTTTGTTTGATATTAATAATATACAAGCTTTCACTTTGTTGGCATTTGCTTTATTATATGAAAATACAAAAGAAATGTATTTCTCAGAGACATGTTCTCTGTCTCAAGCATGTTATAATGCCTACTATATGTGTGTATATATATATATATATATATATATTTTTTTTTTTTAAAGTTCAAATTCAGGGCTCTTTTATTTTACTCCTGACATATACTTCTTTTTGTTCTTACAATATTCTTATTAATGCACATATTTGATGTGATGTACCCTATGCTCTTAGTTAGTACAAATAAGAATTTTCTAAATGTTTGAGATAGTTGCAATAAAATTAATACAACATTCAGGAAAATAAGATATTTATATACAGATGTCTGACCAGAGCATCAGATTATTCAATTTACATTTGTTTTTATTAATTTAGTTTTTCCTAACTGTGAAACTAAATGTATGTTTTAAAAGTTTGATCATTGTATTCATAAAGCCTGTGAAAAATCCTGGCTTCAGTGTTCCTGTGTGCATTGTATACCTCCTTTGTGACAGTAATTAAAGAGCTAGAAGAAATGTCATAATAATAATAGAAATTTAAATGCAGGTTTTATTATTTACTCTTCCTCTATCTTCCATTACATTGCTGGAAAGAGCATAAATAATGTTTTGTTTTCATTTTTAATTTATGTGACTTCCCTTTGTAATTTAAACATCGGTTACATTTTTTAAGATACTTGTCATATTTCTAGCCCAATGTATACTATTTTTCTTGCCATCATTTTAATAACTAGATAAGCATTATAAGGGAATATATGTTGGAAAGGAACAACATTTTAATATATATGATAAAGCTATAGGTGGACAGAATTGATTGGTTTACTTTTCCCAAAGAAACCTCCTCATGCAGTTGTTTAATGTGAAAGGTTTTTTCTTGAAAAGGTTAAAAAAGTTCTAATCAACTTTTGTACATTATGTAGAACTTCATTTTCTAAACTCTGCAAAAGAAAGTTTCATATTTAATGGGAAATCATGAATTATTCCATTTATTATCTACTTCCTCCTTTCAAAGACATGATCTGGATAAAAGGCGGGGTGAATAATTTCAAAAAAATACAATACATTTTTAATGCGAAGGTGCAAACTACAGATTCTCATGACTATTAGCAAGTATAGAGGAAACAGAATTTTACTTGCAAAACTCGTCAAACTCTTGCAAAGATAAAATGTATGACATACTTCAGTAAAAAAAGAACACAGTAAGCTGAACTTTTCTTTTTAATGCAACTTGTTGTTTTTACTAACTTTTGTCTTTGTATTCTCCAGCTTTACATTTTTATTAAAAGTTGATATTTCAGTCAACTTTTATGAAAAATTGATAGTTCTTTAATTTATAAAGAGGTACTGATGAAGAGCTGAAGGAAAAAGTTTAAATGATAATATTTGAGACAAAATTTCCTAAAAAATAGAATATTAAAAATTTTGGAGAGCAGTCGCAAGACTTTATTTCAAAAAACAGTAACTGTTATATGGGGTTTTATATTAATAAAAATTGTAAATAGTAATAGTAAAAAAGTAAATTGTAAATTATAAATAGTAATTGTAATAGCAAATTTTTTATATTAATAAAAAATTGTAAATGGTAATAGCTCATCATGATGTGATGAGCTAGAGTGATCATGTTTATAGGTGTTTGTAGTCCATTGTTTGTAGTCATGTAGTATAAAGGTTACTTTTGTTTTTCTCCTCTTTTTCTTATGTTTCTTGTTGTTGTATTAGGTCATAGACTACAAAAGAATTATATTACTCAGATTTCTTCTTTTTATCCTTATGACTTAATCCAAAAACTAAGATTATTTTCAGGCTTTATTTTTCAGCTTATGTTTAATTGGTTTTCCTATAGGTGAAAGTTACAGTGTGATTTGAAAAAAAATAAAAATAAAAAAATAAATATCCTTATGACTGCCTCATTTAGCCAAAGGTGCTTGGGCTCAGCAGTAGGCTCCACTGTGAAAATACCTTCCCTGAAAATTCTTCTGAAACGATGACACTCATTCCATACCTTCCCATGTCCAGTCTTTAGCTTAACATTTGTAAATAAGTTTGAGTTTCTCAAGGGAGTTTGCAAGTAATAGCACCATGTTAAAGATTGTGTAATTAGCCTCATCTAAAGAGCTATCTTTCTTCCAATGTCTTTCACTAAACTTCTAAAGAAAACCTTTTTAAAATGTGGTAAAGTTTGAGATTTTTTTCTAGCAGAGAAAATCTTTCAGTAAAGAAAATGTCTGTGACGGCTACACGGGTAAATATTGTGCTAATACTTTATATTGACTGAGGAATAATTTTATTCATTCCTCATTGATGATAATCTCTGTACTTCAAATATTTGACTGACTTAGAATCACTTGAGTAAATAATTTTTAACAGGATATGCGTGTAAAAAACGCCTTTATATTATTAAAGGAATTATTTAAAGCTAGTGTAACATTGCAGTCTGTACTGTCTGCTGAATAACCATAGCTTTCCTCTGATAACAGGTAAAAATCACCAGCAAAAATATTATTTGACTGATTAACATTTTGCTAAATATCAGTTCTTACCTAATTGAATTGAGAAATAATCTTTGGTCCATTCTACGTGAATATTCTATATGTCCTAAAATAAAATCGCCCATGTTGAAGTGGGTTTTTATTGTAATCTTGGCAGAATTCTTTGCTAATCATATTTTTAAATATTTTAATTTTTTGAAAGAATTATATTAGTAATCACCCTACTTATGAAATATTATAGGCTAAACTTTATTTCTTAGTTATTAGATTTTTTAAAAAGAAATTAAAGGTTGAATGGCATTGTTCAATTTGTATATATGCTTTTAAAATGTTGGCAGTCTGGTTTAGGCTTTCTAACTTTGATTACTAATAAATAAAAATTTATATTTTCCGAAAATACAAAGCACACTGACATAAGTAGCACTTTCAAATTAGCAAACTTCTAGTTGTTTAGAAAATCACAAAAATCCTATTCCATAACCTCTCAGGAGGTGGATTTTATGTATTTATTTTTAAGTTACCAAATAAGTCCAGCTATCTAAAATGACTCTAAGTCTAAACTGAAACAAAAATCCTGCCATATTAATATTTATGTTCTCATTTGTTGTAACATTTTCATGGTGATTAGGTTCTTTCAATTTATACAATTAAAGGTGCTATCACATTTATTTGGATGGCAATTCTGAGATTTCCAGAAACAGTGTAAACTAACACATGTGTTTATGGTGTTTCTTTGGAATGAAGCAAAACTGTTAAGTATTTCAATCTGTTAGGAGAGTTTTCATATAAAACTATAGCAACATCTAAGTATATTATGGTATAATCGTAAGTATAGAACAATAGATATACCTTCAAAATTAGAAAATTTATTTTCTCTTAAAGCAAATATGACCAATAATTTCACAAAGAAAATCGTGATTGTTAAAGTAGCCGTTACATTAAAATTCCTATGACATGATTAGTCAGAACTGCAATCATGCTATTACAAGAATTCTTTTCTTTATTGAAATATATGTTAAAACAATACAATAAGCTGAAGTGATTGTATTATCTTTACTCTATTATTCATTTTTCTTTAAGGAAGTTCACCTAAAATGTTTAAGAGAAATTAATAGCAATGATCATCTTAATGACTAATTCAGTTTTAATAACTAATTATAATAAATATAAATATAATAATATATATAATAAATATAATAGATTTTTCATTTCAAGTCTAACATTCTACTTTTTGAGATATCAGCATGTAAATAATTAAAGTAAGTCATATAGAAAATAAGCAGTGATTATCAAGTTATTTATATTGGTGGATATACTGAGATGCAAAATGAATTTGCTTTAGAGAAGCCATCATATTAAAAATGCTTTTTATGTATTTTATTTGGATTAATAAAAATGTCTCATTAAATATGTGTATGTTTATCTCTAAAATATATTTCTAATTTTTCCGAACATGAAAATTGAGTGGCTTGAAAACTGTTCATCTGTAAGATGCCACCTGCCCTATTTACATTTTTAACAGTTCAGTATTTGTTAACTGATCTCATAGACAGCTACATATTTTGCTGTTTCCAGATGGATGAGATAGAATACCATGCATAACTTTACATTTATCTTCTTTGAGTGTCACCTTATTTACATATCAATTAAAATAATATCTGTATTAAGATGGAAAATGAAAGTTATCAAATTTACATGATGTGACTGCAGTTTGCTAAATTTCCAGTAGATGCCCCCAGAGACCAGTCAACTTATTGGAAATCCTTTAAATTTAAAAAGCGCTTTTTCATAATGAAACTTTTCTTTTTGTATTTTGAAGCACATGGAAAATAAAAGTCCTAAAACTCTCAATTCTCCAATGGTTATTACACAGAAATATATGTGAGTGGTGACAGTTTATTTCTTTTTTTTTTTTTAAAGATTTTATTTATTTATTTGAAAGACAGAGATCACAAGTAGGCAGAGAGACAGGCAGAGAGAGAGGAGGAAGCAGGCTCACCGCTGAGCAGAGAGCCCGATGCGGGGCTTGATCCCAGGACCCTGAGATCATGACCTGAGCTGAAGGCAGAGGCTTAACCCACTGAGCCACCCAGGTGCCCCGACAGTTTATTTCTTAATTAGTGTTAGTTCTTAATCAGTATTAGTTAATACTATGGCTAACAATTGTTCAAAACTTACTTGTGTGATATTAAGAAAAACACTTTCCGTTTTCATTGTAATTCTATATGCTTTTCAGCCACTTCAAATATAATTGATATTTTTTCTTTCTAACTTCTCTTTCTTTATACATATTTATATGGCTAAGGGAATGGCATATCTTTGTTTAAGCTTTTGGGAAAATTTTATTCTTTTCACAAAAAAATATAAAAGATACCCAAATTACTTATATGGTTTTTATCGGTATGTGTGTCAAGATATGTATATTTTCCCATTCTAATTTTATGCCATATCTACTTACACTGAATAGTATGGGTAAGAATAGTGACTCACTTTATTCCATGGAAATTATATTAACTGAAGCTATTTAAGTATTAATTTAAGAATCGATGTAATTATCCCGTAGGTGATTCCAATAACATTTATTCCTACAATATGAATGTAAGACTGTTATAACTGACACATAGATAACCCACTAGTGACTTATAAATATTAATTTAATGGAATAAAAGTATTATCATGACTTTTGATTAGATATTACATATCTTTTGAGTTTATCTTTGTCAGATTAAATAAAAATTTTATGATCTTGTTTTAAAGTATGATTTTTTATTAAACTGCTTTTGAAACAATTTACTGAATATGAAGCTTCACCTTGATACAGTATTTGAGTTTGTCCTAAGAAAATATGTTAAATATATTAATCATGTATTTGAGTAGTTGACAATTCATTTTGATTTTGAAAGTCCATCTAATAACTCATAGAAGTACCTATAAGTTAAGAGAAATAAAGTAAGCTGTCGTATCTATTCATTTCATTTATTCATGTTGTTCATATTTGTAGAAGTGTGTGCTTTTTATCCCTTCATATGTTTGTCTTTCTCAGTGTTCTTCTTTTATTAGACTTCATATATCCTTGAGTGACAATCACGTCTATTTAATTTGCTTTCCATGGTTGGTACTGTCTTATTCCTTATTTTGAGGAAGAGGATTCTTTAGGAGAGTCACGGAATGATACTAATCTCTTTTCCCAAGTCAGCATAAACATGGATTAGCATGGACAAAGGCAATGGCTTTCAAATTTGAGATTACATGTAATTGTCCAATTGTGGCAAATTCTGAAACAATCAATGCAAATAAACAAATATGTGTAGAGGAAGAGAAAGAGAAGAAAACCAACAAATCTGATGTAATAGGAGACAATATGGTAAAGTGGAAAAAACAGAATTTGCACTTAGAAACCTGGATGTGAATTTCAGTTCTGCCCCTTTATTACTTTGTATGGCTTTGTCCCTTACATGGCAAGTCACAACCTCACTGAAGACAGTTTTTTTATCTGTGAAAATGGACGTGTTGCCTTGTAGAGTTATCCTGTGTTAGAAATGATGTCTACACAGTGTCTACCACGTTGTAGATACTCTGTAAGTAGCCGTTGTGAATGTTTTAAGACAGAATTTTAAAAATGATATAAAATATCATGGCTGTTTAACAGGAAGCTCCTCATCTCTCAGCATCTCCACACATTCAACTGCTAGGAAGTTCTGTTGAAGTGTCAGTTTTACATTCTGTAAATGTATAGATTTTTTTTAAAAAAATCTTTGAATCTTTTAGGGCAGTTTTTATGTACGTTTAAAATGTACAGACTCTCCTTTGAAGAATGCCTTTAAATAGAAATCAAATCCATACGGAATGGATGACCACTTAATTCCATTCCTAATTTCATTCTTCTCCAGCTGCATCTCTGGGTTGCAACCTTGGGTATCTGCAATGACAGATGTCTTCCTCAGGGTAGAGACTTATAGAGCCCATCATATTCATGAATGTCACAACTTCTGCTCCTATGAATGGCATGTTTTCTGTCAGGAAAACTCCTCTCAAATTCTATAATATCAAGTCTACATAAATTTTACCAGAATTCTCAATTTCTGCCCAGTATAGTGACTTTTGAGGTCAAGGAGGTTTTTCTTCTTCTGATACTTATGAAGAATATATTTTAATTTAGACTAATATTGGTTTTAATATTACAAATGAAACTAAAGACTAGTAACTTTGGGTTCAAATGAAATAGCAAAATAATAAATTTGAATCCTGTCTATATTTCCATTTGTGTTTAGAAGAATTTTCTTTCCATAAAGCAAGTCAACTTTGCCTGTGATTCTGCTATGAGATATAAAACCTGAAAAATCCAAATGTAATGGAGGGACTTGATAAGGTTTTTTTCAGATGGTCAGTTCATTTTAATAAAAGAAAATTATTTTGATTAAAAGAAATAATTTGCACTAACTACAAAGATTGAAATAGGAACTTATTTAGTAAATCACTAATTGCTCTTGCTTTCAGATTAGTAATGAGGCTTAAACAAAGACATACCTATATACATGCATGTGTGTGCACACATGAATGTGTATAGAAAATCAAGATGACATCAGCATAGCTATTTATGCATTTTAAAATACATCTCTATTTGAAATCTCTTACACAAAGAATGGTCTTTTTAAAAAATGTACAAGAAATTTTAAAAGATTGATACCAGTTATATATCATGGATGTTCTGAGGCTGAAAGATGTCTTGGAAACCATTTTAATACAGTCTCTTCTGAATCCATTCTGTACTTCGGTCACAGGCAGCAGACACTGATTCTGACTAATAAAGTAGAAACCATTTTTTGGAAGGATATTGGGTAATGAGCTGAATTTAGGGAGAACCTAGTTCATATGAAAAGGACAAGACCTGAGACCCTTGATAGGATGTTGGTAGCAAGAACTACTTGAGACGTTTCCCAGGATGTCACTCCTAAGATGACTGAGCTCCAACAACCTTCTAAACCTTCATTGTGTTTCTTGCCTCAAGATTCAAAATTATGGGAGAGGAACCGGTTGCCTTAATTTGGGTCACTGTGGATCCACCCCTTGGTTAGAGAGTCTTTAAAATCAAATCCCACCAAAATGACCCACAGTGTGAGAATGGTCATTTCCCAAGTGTTCTGGAGTGCTCCCTGTGGAAGTGGAACAAGATGTTGGGTGGACCAAATCCAACCGAAACACCTTCACCTTCTAGGTGAAGGAAATAAGGAATGATTTTCTGCATTCCTGTTGAGATTAGAGATAAGAGATTAGAATGTAGATGGCCTCCTGGCTTGTGTTTATTGTTTAAAGTCAATGTTTTCATTTTTACTTACTTATAGTTTTCTTTTCTTCGAAAGCATAATCTTACAAAGATGACAGTACTTGTTTGAAACAGGGTTTTGTTTGAAATTTGTTTGAAACAGCGCTGGGTTTTCAGCCCCTCAGTCTCAGATCTCCTATATTCTCCCACAACCTGCCCCTGCTTTGGAAGTACCACTTAGATATCCCTTGAGCCTCCTCACACTCAAGTTGTCTGAACCAAACTCATTATCTTCACACAAAGCTGTTCATCCTTTTGTATTCCCCTCTTTAACTTGTTAAATTACCAATTACCTATGATCTGACCTCAAAACCTGGTTGTCATCCTAGGTCTTCCCTTTCCTCCACACCCAACACCCACTCAGTCACTATGGAATTGCTATTTTTATCTCCTAAATATGTATTGAATCCCCCCTACTTCTCTCCATTCCCTCCGCCTTTCCTTTGGTTCAGCATCTGTGGCCTGTCCTTTCCAGAACCACCATCTCTTCTCCCTGCTTTGGTTCCCAGTTCTACTCTCTTCCTGGCCATTCACTAGGATCAGATGTAAATTTCAGATTCACAAGCTCAAGGATGCCAAATTGAAAGCCTTTATTTTTTTAGAACTTAATTTTAATTCCTGGCCCTGAGCTTTGATTCTCCCTAGTGTAAAAATCTAATCTTGTCCCTCTCAGGTAATGTGAGTCCAATTCAGTGATTTCTCAGGTTATTCAGGATTCTGATGCCTCTTCCCCTCACCCTATTTTCTTAATATAGAAACAAACAAGTGCTGGTGCAAGGTAGAGGGGAGGAGAGTTGCCAGATTTAGCAAATAAAAATATAGGATATACACTTCAATTTGTGTTTCAGAAAACAATAAACTTTTTTAATATAAACGTGCCCTGTGCAATATTTGGAGCATCCTAATACTAAAAAAAATTATTCATTGTTTATCTGATATTCAAATTTAACTGGGCATCCTGCCCAGTTTTGTCTGGCAACTCCAGGGCTGGGGGTTTGTCAGTATTTACTTTCAGATCTTAATCTCGGACCTTGCTATAGGACTGAATGTGCCTATCTGGTATCTCATTTCTCCATTCTTCTTGGCTAACATAACTCCAGTTTTGCTTGGGAGAGAAATGTGTCCAAGGACAGGCAGGATATTTGCTTTTCCCAGTCTCTTTGCAGCAAGGGGTGGCCATGTGACAAAGTTCTGGCCAATAACACCAAAGTGAGAATCTACTAACAGTTATAGGAATGCTTTTGTTTTTCCCATTAGAAAGGAAAGATACAAAGGTGCCGCCAACCTCCCCTTTCTTTTTGCCTTGAAGATGGGCACAATATCTGAAGCTATAGCAGCCCTCCAGTGACCAGCAGGGGACGAGCATGAGGGAAAGATTAAGGTAATCCCAGATGCACTGAACTTGCCAGACCACTGAACCAAGGCCAGTAGATACATACTTTTATGCATCTTGTGCTGTGATAAGTGGAAACCTCTAGTTTTAAAGGCACTAAGAAACAAGTTCTCTTACTTGTAGTTGAATGCATTCTAAACCTATGGGGTTCTGTACAGGTGTCCACCTCTGATGCTCTCAATTCATTCTTCTCTGTCAGATCTGGAAATATATTGACCTGACTCCTTTGATAGTTCCCTGATGCTTCTTATTCTCAGAGTTAACAGCTGTGTCCTTCAATTCCCAGTGGACAACCCATACAAGAGCATGTTAGCACACACTCCCTTGTTGTGTCCAGTGACATTATGACAGATATACCAGCCCTCTCTTTCCATTAACTTTTGTGTCATACATGGAGCCCATAGACTGTTATGGCATTTCCCCCATACCTTCAGCAGCTATGGAAAATTATAGTGGCTGGTTCTGGTCCTCTTTTACTGAGAAACCCTATACGGTGACTTCTGCTGTGACTTGTGTAGGGGCAGGTAGAAAGCAGGGGAACAAGAGGACATGGCCTTTGCAGCATCTCTCACTGCTCCTCCTTCATACTCTCCTCCTTTATCTTGACTGGAGGGTAGAAACAAACAAAATGCTCTTACTTCTTTTCCCCATATCATATGTTTTTGGTCTCATACAAGATGGTGGCTTTTGACCTTTTCCCTAGGAATGTGGTTTACTTCTGCTTTTTATGGATGAGCCCTGTAACAATAGGTGCTATGCATCTGGCTGCTGGATGGGGGAGGGTAACAATTCAGCTCCGACACTCCTTCCAGATGATTTTTCCAAGCTGCAGTCTCATGCAGTCATTTCCCTAACTCAGACCCTTCAATGGTTCTACCTCTACCTTACTCCTAGCTTGGAGTCCAGACTTCTTACCAGGGCTTTGCGGTCCTATCTTTTCTTTTAAAACTTCTCTCCCATCACTCCTCTTTATGTGCTTCATTTCATACCTAAGCTGATCCACGGAGTAGGAAATTCTTGGTGGGTAGAATCTGGGCATTTTTGTTTTGTTTATTTGTTTGGTTTTTTAATTCTATAGATGAGTCTATTGCAGAGCCGGCAGCTGGGAACCAGTAGTGCAGGACTTTACATTTCTCAGAGCATTTTCATATACATAATTTAATTTTGTTCTTAGAAGAATCCTGTGATATAGGTAGAGCATAAATTGCTATGCACATTTTACAAATGAGATGAAATGAGGCCCAAGGAGCTTAGGTAGAACTGGGCTTAACCTTGAGTATCCTGACTAATTCTAGGCTGTTGCCACTCCACACTGAAATTTTTATTGCTCGTAGTATCACATTATGTCAGTTTTAAATACTTAATTGTCCCCTGATTTTTTTAAAAAAAGTGTAATATAATTAGTAGTTCTATGATTTGGCCTCTGATTGCTCATTAAGTAGAATAATAGCCACCACACAGCTGTTATCCCATCACCCTCTTTATTTCCTGTATAATACTTTCCATCATCTAAAATTATTTATTATTTGCTTACTTACTTGTGGGTTGTGTTCTTCCACTGGAATACAAACTTCACAACGAGAATGAACCCATTCAGCCTAGTACAGTGCCTTCCACTTGGAAAATTTAATAGTTATTCGTTGAATAATTAAATGAAATATTCCTTTGTCACTTTGTCTCTTTGCATATGATCTATTGCTAAATTAGAAGTGAATTATTAACAAATCATTAACTTAATCCTAACTGAAAATATTTCAAATATTCTTAGTAATAGATTTTAATAAACATTTTCTAACCAAACATCCAGTATGAATGAATGAATGAATGAACTTCCATAACATACAGTGAAGCCACTTAATATAGAGTGCATTTTTTATATTGAATGGCATGTTTAATTTTTGCTTAGCATATTGGGTTTTTTGTTTTGTTTTACTGGGGGGCTACTCTATCAAGTACTTTTGGATATTGTAATTGCTATGGTCTAAATGTATTCCCCTAAATTCATATGTTGAAATCCTAACTCCCAAAGGTGATAGTACTAGTAATTGAGGTCTTTGGGAAGTGCTTAGGTCTTGAGGGCAGAGCCCTCATGAATGGGATTAGTGCCTTATAAAAAAAACAGTCTCCAGAGAGACCCCTAGCCCCTTCCACTATGTGAGGATACCATGAGAAGATGCCCTCCAAGAACGAGGAAGAGGGCCTTCATCGTAACTAAGTTGTAAGCTGGCACTTTGATCTTGAAATTCCAGCCTCCAGAGCTGGGAGCAGTGTATTTCTGTTGTTTGTAACAGTAACTCAGTCACTATTATTTTGTTCTAGAATGGACTGACAGCTGTCAGCTCATTTATCTGTCCCTATTAAAGGGAGTTTAGCTCTGGAGCTAATATATTTATAATGTAATTTTACTAAAATAGCTATATTTGGGTAGCTCCTGGCATCTTCCATTAAACTGAAGTTGTTCAGTTACAAGTGTTTGAGGCAAAGAGAGTTTTCAGCTTTCACTCAGGAAAAAAAAAGTGTGATTCAACCTTTAATTTTTAGAGAAGGAAAAAACTACACAGATTTAAAGGATTAAAATAATGTTCTGAGCTTTGGATTTCTTACTCCCAGTTACCGGAACTCATACAAGAAGAGCATTTGTGTGGACATGCTGCGAGATGGTTATCATAAGTCCTTTACTGAGCTCTTCGCCCTGATGGAGAAGTGGGATGCCCTGCGGGAGACTGCGAAAGTTAGGTCCCTTTTGTGGTTGCAGAGACCCCTGGAAGAGCAGCCTGATAAGCTGGATCACTTCTACCACTACCTGACCAGGGCTGAGGCAGCTGAAAGGAAAGGTGAGTGAGGGGACGGTGGGCAGCAGTGCTGCAGGAACCGGAACAGTGAGTCTGTTCTGGTGAGGGAAGTTTCCAGAGTGTTTCGTGCATGAATTGGAAACATTTAGGCACCTGAGCACCATTCATTCTAGACATCTAAGCATCTTTATGGAAAAAGTGAGAGGGAACGTGGAATCACAAGGCTGCCCAGACCCAGGGGCATCCTGCTGATGTCATTCCAAGCCAGGATGACAATGCATAGCACCTGATCACATCTCCAGAATTTTTCAATGTGTTAAAATCTTTTGTATCGAATACAAATCTTTTCATAGTTTTAAAAATATATATAATCTGAATACTGACTTTTATTGATGAAATACTTTCAAAGAGAACTGTAACTTGAAAATTGTACTGATTTTCTAGTATTTATATAATGGAATCTGAAGTTTTTATCTATAAGTCCTATAGATTTCAATCAGAGAATTTTTATTAGTGAATAGTGAGAAGACATGAGAAGCCTGGAATTCCCAATTATGAGTAAAATTGTTAATTTTATATTTTCCATCATATCACTTCTAATAAATTCCCTTTTTTTGTATCTAAAAATTTTCCAGAAAGTCAATGTTTCAAGTACTGAAAACATTTTAATTTTTCTATAATTATATACTGATATTGTTGTCATGAGGCTTTCCTAGTTACATATTAGGAATTGGTCATTTTATATAATCAAAGAAAGGAAATCCTAGAAGTTGGCATATAAATTTGGTGGTTTAAATTATTATTTTTTCAGTTTTTTTGTGTGAAAACACCTTAGGACTCAGAAAGAGAACCTCAGCCCCAACAATATCTATATTTCATTTCAGGGCTTCCTATGGGAAAATAGAGTATTACATAACTTTTTGTAAACCAGTGCTACAGTGGGGAAAGTTAATGGGGACATGGAACAGTATTCAAGAGGCAGCAAAATCCTCTCAGCCTCTGTGGTGGAGTTAATACATGTTTCCCATCAGGTTGTCACCTGGTTTACAAATAGGAGATATACAGAAATCCTAACAACAAGTGAATGAGTGTGTACATGTGTGTGTGTGGTGTGTGTGTGTGTGTGTAGAAAGCAAGTGAATATTTGTATTAAGAAAAGTATTTAACTGCAGCATTGACTTTGAAAATAGAATCCTTTGGAGAATGTTGAAATGTGACATCTAATTTCTCAAGAAATTAACTGTTATAAATAAAAAATGCTATTGTAAAAAACCTACATTCTAGTTTCAGCTCCAAATTCTGAAGTGATATTTGCACTGAAAATAGAATTGAGCAAGATAAAAGTTTCCCATTACTCATTTTTTCAAGTTGAACTTATCGTATTCACTAAGTGTTTTAAATAGAGGCTTTCACGGGAGTAGCATAAATGTGAATCAAATACATCACTTGTTACAAAGTGTCATAAATATGAGAAACTTGTCATAAAGCATTTTGTAATTATAAAGAAACTAAAATGCTAAGTAGTCCACCTTAAGGTAGAAAACATTTTAATTTTTTATTTTAAAAAAGTAACTAAACATTTAAATAAAACTGTTTCTCAGATTCCAAAAGTTAACAAAGTCCAAACTTTATAGTAGTCAATATTTTATATACATGTTGTAAGTAAAGAGATACTTTCTTTACTGGGTGTCTTTATCATATACTCATTATAACTAATTTGCATTTGCTAAATGAAATAAAATTACCTCTTGCTCAGGATAACTCTTCTGTAAGGTTATCTCCTTCAAAATGCACTCACTTTTGCCTGGTTGAAATGTATAAAATGAAAATTATTGCAAAAAACGTTGGAAATACTTCAGTTGAAGTACATGTGAATATTTATATGCCTTTTAAAAATTTTGTATAATTGCTTTCACATTTAACACATGAGCCTTATCGAGGAAAAATTGTGATACATGTTAAAAACATCCCAGAAAATGGGATAGACATGTTCACTCTTAGTAACTTGAATTAATCCTAAATCTTAAAACATGCCTGCACTTGCCTGTACTCACATGTGTCCACCCACACACTCTTAATCTAGACTATAAACATTTGTTAATGGTGTCTCAGGATTCCATCCTATATGGTCACGAGACATACAGAATCTGAGAAAAATTTTCCTAAAGTAGTGTATCCTTGAGCATTCTCATTGCTTCTCATTGGAAAGACTATCACTCTAGGGTCACAATGAAGTTCATTTAATCAAAGCTATGGCACTAACAATAGTCATCTTGGGTCAGTTCTGTCTCTTGAGACTTACAGAGCAGAAACCCAGAGTTATTTAAATTACTCTTCAAAACATCACTTGCTGTTTTATAGCCAAGAAATATTTTAAGTAAGCGAGTCATTTCTTTTTTGATTACTTTCCCTTTGTTAAGGTGGGTTTTTTTTTGTCCCTAATAACATTTTTTTATATTACCCATTGTTGTAAATCATCGCTGTACCATCTGTAATACTATGATTAGGGCCTTGTGCCCCATGGGGCTAGAGAAGAGATGGCAATAATGGTAATGGGCAACTGAATCAATAGATAATTCAAACATTATTTACACTTGACTTTAAATCATTGTTAAGGGTTAAGCAGCAATTTTTTTCTAATAACATTTATTTAAGATACCCCAAGTATGTTCTATACAAGTAGAGTCCCATAAGATCTTTACACATTTTATATAAGGCAAAACAAAAATAATTATCTGGTAAAATAAGTTTGAGAAACACCAGATGAATTAACATGGATATTAAGCAGGTTGGTTTATTGCAGGACTTACCAGAGCCTTTAACATGCTGATACATATTGTATGGTCACTGAAAGAAGGAACTTAGCAACTGCATTTTCCAAATTTATTTCATCATAGAATCTCCTTTTTAGATAGCAAAATGAATACTGATCTAAATAATAAACCAACAATAAAAATTATTTTCATCCTATAAATATCTGCTGACAATTCAAGTAAGTGGTCCACAAGCAAGGAGATAAGGATGCTTAGAATGTAAAGGGTATAGCCCATATATTTGGATTGTCCAAAGATTCAAAACTTGAAAATACTCCTTTATACTTAATACTCTGAAAAATACTTAATTTTTTCTGCTTAGCTGACAAGTGCTTTAAATATGGAATCTTGATGGCTTATACATCTTGTTCTAAAAAAAACCTTTAAGAACTATTGGAAATGTTTTTTCTATTAAGGTGTAGTTACTGAAAATCAGAAAAATTATTTTGGGAGCACTTTTTTTTAAAGAATCTCTTTATATAACTTTTTTAAAAATGGAAGATATGGAATGCTTCACAGACTTTAAAAAGTAATAACTCTCAAATCACTAAAGATGACAAAGAATATAAAATACTACAAAACGGATTTTAGTGCTCCATTCACCTTAGGTAAAAGGTTCACAATGGAAAGATAAAACGTAAGAGAAGTCAGTTGTGAGAGTATTTGTTTTAAGTAAATAACTCTGGTTACTTACTGCTCTTCACTTAAGCTCTTTCCTATATTGAGTAACCTTAAGAAGCAGAATGGCTCTCCAGAATTCCCAGCTCTTTCAAAAAATATTTAAAAATAGGGAGATGGGGAGACCTGTTTCTTCTTTTTTACTTTAATGTTTAGGTATAACACTTACTTTGAGATAAATCTTAATTTCCTATGAAATTATGAAGCATCATATGTAAAGGAATGACATAAATTTTAGAAATTTCTTTTGAAACATTAGAGTGACTTATGTATAGTTCTTGAAAATTACCTTTTGTTGTAATCAGCCTTGCTTCACTTTTTTTTGGGCCCTTTGATTTTAATCTTACAGGAATACTAGTGGGCAATGTATAAATATTTTTCATAATTGCAATCCTTTCAGGAATATTTGGGTTGACTTTTCTGATTGTAGTGAATAATTAGAATTCTAATAGATAGTGATAGTTATAAAATTCTAATAGATAATGATTGTTATAAAAACTCCATGGAAGGATAATCAGAGGTTACCACATATCTACAACTGTGCTTTAAGCACAGATGCAAAAAGACATGAAGATTATGAATTTGTTCATATTCACCAATAGAGTGGAGTTTACAGGACTGAGGCACAATTTATTAACACACACATTTTTGTCCAAGCTTATGATTGATTGCAATGGGGTTTATAAGACTGATTCACAATTTATTAATACACTTTTGTGTACAAATAGGTCAGGTGCCATTTTAGGAAAAAAGGGAGGGTTTAAAAACTAACAACTAATAAACTAGTAACTGACTGAGTGAGAAGGATGACTAATATTAATGCATTTTCAGCAGAAAAAGATATTCAGAAAACAGAAGACTGAAAGTCCACTCTTTGTTAGCATTGTTAGTAACTTGTATTGCTGGAAACATTGCAGAAAGTATGGACCTTATATGGTCATCCTAATCATTATTTGTTGTATGGACAAGCTCATTGTTGTTTTTCCTTTAGGGTAAAAATACTTTTCTATTTTCATATCCTATCTGCTTTTTCATTAATTTTTTTTTTTTTTTTTTTTTTTTTTTTTTTTTTTTTTTTTTTTTTTTGCCAAGGTTAGGAACATTGCTTTCTCTTGAATCTCTGAATACTCTTCAAATTTTTGATGGGAAAAGTATTTGATGATAACACATACTCATTTCTTCCACAAGAACTGAGAACAGTTCTAGTACATATTATCCTGACTTGGGTCTTACATAAAGTCCAGTGTTCAAACCAAAGAGTATGTCAATTTCTGACATGTTCTAAGTTTTCAAAAAGATTTTTGTTGCTTTTTTTGTGTGCACATCCTTTAACGTTAAGTATTTTTGTGGTTAAAATACAGTAACTGAAGTTTGCATTTCCATTTTTAAAAATAGTTAAACATGTTTTTAAGGAAAAATTAAAAATGTCAGTATGTTTGCCATTTGAAGGGACAGCTGTGAGACATTTTTCTAATGCAGTTTGTTTCTTTTTGAAGAATACTTTGAAGGTGTCTATAATAACTTGTATGCACTGGCCTGTTACTTCAATAATTCTGAAGACAAATGGGTAAGGAACCACTTCTACGAACGATGTTTTAAGATTGCTCAACTGATCAAAATTGACGGTGGGAAGAAAGAAGCCGAGGCACATGCGCACATGGGACTTCTCTTCGAGGAAGACGGTGAGTGATCATTTATCAGGCTATCCTGCTTGCTCTGGAGGATTCAGAGTCCGTGCAACCAGAAAGCACGTGGGGATTGAGAAAAAGACCTGAGGCATTAGTATAAGAATGTAAGTTATTGAGATTAAAAAGCAAAGGTGTATGACTTACGGATTAACCGTTAAGTTTCCTTGCAGTCATATATCCACCCAAGTGCTCAGGCTGGAGTTCCCAGCAGCATTATCACAAAGAAAAAGCATCCACCTGTACCCATCCATGCATATTGGTCATGCTATACAATTTTGATTTTTTTTTTCTTTCTTACAGCCATCTGTTCATTTTGACTTGATTTCTCATATATGAAAATGAGAAAAAAGGAAAGCATATTCCATGATTTTCCTGGTGCCCCTATGTCGCCTACATAAGGAACCAAAAATATCTCTATAATTTAGGTATCACCCCATCGTGATTTTATAACAATTTCTGAAGGAAGGTCCTTTAAAAGTAACTTCATACATAATATGTTATCTTAAGACTAGCCAAAGTCTAAAACAACAACAAGGAGCGTCAAAAACCTATTTTGTATAGTAGTTTACTAAAGAATGCAAATAAAAACTTAAAGAGTTAAAATTATTTTTGGAAGGAATGGTGGGTAGATAATATGCAAAGAAAATACATGAAAAGATAGTGTGAATAATGCTATTTCTTTTCTGGAAAAGCTGTCTCATTTTCCAGAAAATTTTTACTTTGACCAAACAGTTAAATTAGAAAATATTTATTAATTTGTGGCTAGGACTTTATAGGACTTTGAGAAAGGTTTAAGAAAAAAAGGTTTTTGTGCTTCAGGAAATTACGCATTGTAATCTACAACAGGATAGGTGCTAGGAAGTGGTAAATGGTTGGTTCTGGGGCCATCTTGAGGGCCATTTTCAGGAATGGCCTGAAATTCAGAGAAGTGAGAAAACATACAGACTAGATATAAGGAAGGCATAATGGAATCAGTAGAGACTGATGAGGGACTTGGAAGATGGGTAGACTTTAGGCAGATGAAGAAACAAGAACATAATCTGTAAGAGGGAACTACTAATGCATAAACACTAAAGCATAGTTAGAGGAACTAGTAGGAGGAGCAACCTATTTAAAGCAGAAAATGTGTTTCTGAGCAGTGGTAAGAACTCAGAGTGGAAAAGTAAAATAGGGACACAGCCACATTCAGAGTTTGGGCCTAAGCTTCTATATATTCATGGTAAGGAAAGGATAATATTACCATTATTTGACAAGTTATTTGCTAAAACATTTAGCCTATTGTTAAAAGTAGAGTTTTGTCTTTCGATTTGTAAAAGTGGGATAAATTCTTGGGCGTCTGGGTGGCACAGTTGGTTAAGCATCCAACTCTTGGTTTCAGCTCAGGTGGTGATTTCAGTGTTGTGAGATTGAGCCCCATGTCCAGCTCTGTGCTCAGCGTGGAGTCTGCTTGAGTTCTCTCTCCCTCTGCCCCTCCTACTCACGCTCACACTCTCTCTTTCTCACTTCCTCCCAAATAAGTAGGTCTTTTTAAAAATGGGATAAATTCTTAAGTAAGGTAAAATTCTTGCTTAAGCTTTTAAAAAATATTCTCATTTCATAAGTGAGGTAGATACTTTTTTAAACTTTTAAAAATTATTATCTTCACCTTGCAGATGAGAAAACTGCACAAAGAGATTAAGCTGCTTAATAGTGAAGCTAGTATTTACTAGTCAGCTAGCTTCAGAGCCTATAGTCACTGCTCTGTGCAAACAAAAGATTGCTTCACTTTCATGATGTGCTAATTATGAAAATTATATATTAGAACATAATTTAGTACATTTTTTATTCTGCTCTAGGAAATTCCCCCCATTGAATAGAATAAAAATTGTTTTTTGTTTCATTTCGTTTCTGTAATTAGAGCAATAATTTTCCGTCACCTGCAGTAACAAATCAGATAATTAAACTGCCCATTCCTGGTCCACAAAAAGAAGTCACAAAAGAAATAAGAAATAATATATGAAAATAAGGCTGTAGAAGTCAGGGCTACATTGATGAAAATGTAAGAGTAGGCCAGTGGGATTCAAATAGCTATCATAGGTGTATTCTGAATTTTTGTATAAAGTTTAATTGTGATTTTTTTAAGATTTATTTTGAGTCAGAAAAAAATTATTGCAGAAAAAATGCCTAACAAAATTTGCCATCTGAACATAGAAGAGTACAGTCCAGTAGTAAAGTGTATTCACATTGTTGCACAATCTGTCTTCAGAATGTTTTCATCTTGCAAAACTGAAACTCAGTACCCATTCAACAACTTCTTGCTTCCCTCCTGATTTTTTTAAACCTTTGAATGCATTTCTGTTGGAGAATTTATTCATTGCTTCCTTTCTTTATTCATATATCTATGCGTTTGCTCAACAACCAGGTACCATGGTTGCCCATATCATTTCAACGACTGAGGACGGCAGAGTTCGGGAAATGTGAGGGTGGTGCGGCTGTGAGATTACATTCACAGGCCCTTGGCTTGCTCCCATTTTCGTGCCCCACCCTACAGCATGATAAAATGCACCCATACTTCACAGCAAATAGAATATTTTGGCTATGAAATTATTTTTAAAGTACATTGTATTTTTTGTTTTGCAGCCACTTTTGTCAGCGCCAGAATATTTTTCTATGCCCTTAATCAGTTCATAGACCCTAAGAGCCATGCCTTGATTGCCTGATGGATAAAATGACTGAGTTGGTGTTGCTGAAAATTCTAAACATTGACTTTGAGTGTTGATGTGCTTTGCAAATGGTGACAAGCATCTGTGCAGTTTTTGTAATCTGGGTAGAATTTTCATGGGGAGGATAAACTAGGACTACTTAGAATATGTGACTAGAGAGCAGTGGGGACTCACCTGGCTGTAGAGCTCCCCCTGAGGTGATGGAGGTGTAGCTTCCGCAAATCTGAGCTGATTGGTCCAGACAAGCAAATGGAGGCCCCACAGCAACAGCTAGGCAGCAGCTGTGCTCAGGGGCAGGGGTGCCCATTCAGGTTAAAGCAGGATACCAGCCGGCAGATGGCAAAGGGCAGGTTGTCAGGACCCAACCAAGCAGGCTGTAGTCCAGGGCATGGCTCCAGAACCCTCAGGGAACTATAGAGCAAATGAACATGGGCAGAAGCCACAGTCACAGGGACTGGGCACCTGGGTGCAGTCATGGCCAGTGTGCAGCCCACTGGCACATATGTGACCGGAGCCTCACCCAGAGCCCCCTGGCCACAGTTGAACACAAGTTCTAGTTCCCACTGCTGTTAAAGATGAGGCCGTAGTACAAAATGTGGCCTGATTTCCATTGACTAAAAGGCTGGCAGTCTCATTCTTCATGTCACGTATCTTCAGACTAGAGCTGGGGTATCAGACATGAGTCGTCATGTACTGACAAGTGCTTGTAGCAAATCAGTGGTTGTATCTTCTTTCAGAATTGTGACCTATTGATAAGGACAAATGGACAAACGGCATTCACACACCTCCTCTGTGGAGCATCGGAGAAAGCTCTCAGACACTAGGTTAGTAAGGGATGTGCCCATTCATTCTAGCGCAGCGCACAGAGGTCTAGCAGGGCCAGATGTCGGATGCTGGGAGAGAGGCTTTCTTAAGAAACATGATTAGGGAAACACTGGCTCCTCCCCTGGGATGATCTGGGGCCAGGACAACAATGGCATGGTAACATGGCAGAGCCATAACTTCAGTACCCTTCTGCTGGGTCATCATTAGTGGTTGGACCCAACACTAGCCTCTTCCCTGACATGGTCAGGATACTGGGGTCCAAGTCTTGTAGTTGTGATTCTATCAGGATTGGGGTAGGGATAGCAAACTTGGACCAGGTTGACTACATCATCATTCATTGTTGAGCAAGTGCCAACACTTTTTTCCTTTTCCCAATTCCGGTGAATTAGGATCGGAGTCCAAGCCTTGCTTTTGACCAGATTAATGGATTTAGCACTGAGGCTAGCTGGTTTCTGTGGAGCCTTGCAGAAGGCCAGTCTCTTTTCTGAAAGGCTAACCTGGAGGGATCAGTCTTGAGCAAGTTAACCCTTACTTTCTGTCTACCTCTTTGTCCTCTTCCTCCTCTTCCAATTCAGTGCGTGGCTTATAAATATCGTCTTCCATCGTCAGCAACGCATTCCCTTTCAACACGTAAGCTGAGTCCAGACTTTGCTACGGGAGGCCCGGAGGTTGATGAGAAGTAGATATGGGGTGACAACTCCAGAGTGCTGATCATGGTCACAGAAAACAGGTAGAGGAAGACCAGTGTAGGAAGAGCTTAGGCCATGTACGTCTTCAGTTCAGGAGGCCATCACCTGTGATGTTAGTGCAAGGATTGAGTGATGGCTAACCAGGTTCTACAGCATTGATCCCAAGTTCTCCCAATGACAGGGGAACTTCTGAAGAAAGGAGCTGTCCTGCTTGACTTGCCCAGTTCAGGTCCCAGAATTACTGTTGACAGTCAACTCTGTGGACAGATTCTGGGTGGTGTATCTCAGTGCAGTTTGCCAGGAACCAGAAGGAATCAGGAGCAGGGTAGTGTTGCAAGGATGCTCTCCCCTGATATATCCAGTAGTAGAAGGTAGATCCTGCAACAGATACCAACCGCTGTAGGGGACCATCCCTACAGTACAGTACAGTACAGTACAGACCATCCCTACTAACCATCTTGATGTCATGAAAAGGAGTTAGAATTCAGGAGCCCACTTGTCCTTGTCTTGCTGATGTTCAGTCAGCATTTTTTGCTAATATATTTTCACCCATTTTTAGTGATCATAGAGAAATCATTCCTTTTCATTTTTTTTTGCATGAATTTTAATGGGGGCAGTTGTTCTCCTTTCTTTTCTGTGAAGTATCCACTCCATCCAAGGCAACTCTCTTCAATATCACACACACAGACACACACAACCAAGGAATCCTATTACTGAGAGTCTTAACCCCATACGTGTCTCACTACTTGGGATTTTTCAAAGCTAGTTTCTCCCAGTAGTCACTCATTGGCTTTCCCGAAGGGTGGCCACAACACCACCAGCAGACTCTTCCCATTCCAGTCTTGGTCTTTGATTTATTTCCAGTCCTCTGACTTGCTTCCAGAAGGCCATAGTATGCACCTGGACAGATGCCCAGTTTGCTGGGACAACTGCCATGCTAACAAGGTAATTGGTCAGCAGCACTCACAGCAGGCCTGCTGGAGTAGCACTGCTCTGAGAGAACTCACAGAGACAGGAGCAATAGCAGGTGTGCTGGCTGCCCATTGCCCTTTCATTGGATGCTGTATGTTTAGGGAAGTATGATCACACCCCTGGTGTGACTGGGGACAGACAAATAGCAACATGACGTGGCAGAGCCTTCATACAAGCCTTACCCTGCCAGCTCAGCATTCATGATTTGATGTAGCACAACCCTTCCCCTGCAAGATCAGCACAGAGGGAGAAGAGAAAGGGGTGGAGGCTGAGGTCTCTGCCTTAAGGTTGCAGTCATAGGATATGTTATAAAAATAGCAAGATTTTCCACACAGGCATTCATAGTTGGGGATCACCAGTCTCTCCCCTGTCAGGGGAGAGGGACTGCAATAGATCAGAAGTGATTGCCTTAAAAGCACTGAAGCTGAATGGTTTCCTTAGAACTTTGCTGAAGTCCGTCTTCTTTTCTAGGAAACTAGCCTACAAAGATCAGTCCTGGACAAATAAACCCTTGCTCTTTAAATCTTTAAGTTCTGCATAATAGAGCATAAATTAACAGAAAGAGATTGGGCATAGAAATATTAGGCATAGAAGACCTGTCCTCTAATAACTAGGACAAAGATGGGCCCATGAACAAGATGATAAACTTCCAAAGAAGCTCCATCACCAAAGACTAGATGTTTTCAAGAACTGACCAAAACAGAGGAGAGCCAGAGAGTTAAAGTAAGAATAAATCAAATCTCAGTGCTAGGAGAATGCTGGCTAGACACTGAGATTGAATGCAGTACTGTTCCTACCAATTGTACCCCACCTATAGGTGGAAGTAGGGGGATTCTGCCAGCACTGAGTGGCTGGTGCACAGAAGCAAGGCAGACTGTCCATTCTGCTACCTTTAAGAACCAAGGCTAGGGCCCCTGGGTGCCTCAGGCTGTTAAGCATCTGCCGTCTGCTCATGTCGTGATCCTGGCATCCTAGGATCAAGTCCCACTTGTTCCTCACAGCCTGCTTTTCCCTCTCTCTTTCCATCTCTCATGAATAATAAATAAAATCTTAATAAAATAAAATAAAATAAAAACCGAGACTAAATAGACTGCTCCTTAATGGGAAATGTAGGTAATTCAAAGAAAACATGGCATCTATCTGAAGACTCAGGTAAAGGAGCCCCTGAGTGGCTCAGTGGGGTAATCCTCTGCCTTCAGCTCAGGTCATGATCTCAGGGTCCTGGGATTGAGTCCCAAATCAAGCTCTCTGCTCAGCAGGGAGCCTGCTTCCCCTCTCTCTCTGCCTGCCTCTTTGTCTACTTGTGATCTCCCTCTCTCTGTCAAATAAATAAAAAAATAAAATAAAATAAAATCTTTGAAGACTCTGGTAAAGAACAAACTAGTAGAGGTGATCATTTTAGGAAAATTCTTGGTACCTGTGGAAAGAGACAGGTGGAAGACAGAAAAGTCTAAGGATAAAACCAAATGAATTGAGAATGAGCCCCAGATTAAGTAAGGAATGCTTTCATTAAGATGCGTTGGTAGAATTAAAATATGGAGTGTAAAAAGTAAAGAGCAGAACTGATCCAATAGAAAGTTGAGTCAATGATGTTGTGGACAAACTTAAAACACTCTTGCAAAGTGCAGCAGAAAGACTGAGATGGAAGCAATAAGTAGTAAATACGGAAGTTCCTGAGGAAGAATACACAATAACTGAAACAAAGATGATAACGAAAGACATTTTAAGAAAACTTTCCAGACCCTAAGAAAACATTCAGAATGTGCAGATTGAAATATCCCTTCATGCTCCAGTCAAAAATTAGTAAGAAAAATCCATAACCAGACAAATTCTGGGTAATTTTTTGAATGACTTCAATGAAAGCAGACTCCTACCTGTGTTCAAAGAGAGGGCACAGATTGGCTGCATTGTAACAAAAATTAGGACTCATTTTTCTCCTTGCAACAGTAAATGCCACAAAAGAGAAAGAAGGAAAGTCCACAGGGCTGGAGGGGAGGGGAAAGAGCAGAATGCTGTGAAGCTGAGAACCGAGAGCAATGCTACACAGAGCAAAGTTCAGGTTCCTATATGAAGCAATGACAGATGCTCTTATGCAGGCAAACTCCAGAAAGCATACTGTGGAGGTATTTTCCATGTATATTCTACTCTCCTATTCAACAAGAGATAAATCAAAAATAAAAATTCAAGAAGAAGGAAGTCCTAATGTAAAAGAACTGATGGTGAACACTGAAACCAGTTAAACATAGTTAAGTGTACAAAAGAATATAGGTAAATACTTCAGGAAATAGAAGACATACAATATAAAAATTAAATATAGTTTCAATTTTCTCTTTATTATTTTCTATATTTACCAAACATTCTGAAGTCATGCTAATGACTTCTGCATCTTGCTTTAAAATTAAATTTTATGAGAAACATTTAAAATAAACTGTAAAATCCAAGTGGAAAATATAGGCAAGTGTTCATTCATTCATTCTTAGATAGGAAAGACCTTCGAACATACAAAAAATTGAACAAAGCACAAGTGAAAATGATGAGGTTGGCTGAAGGACCGTTGTATTCTGTCCCTGCTCCAAGTTCAGAACCGATTCAGAAGAAATGTGGGGATCACATCATAATTGTTAAGGTTTTTTGGGGGACAGAGCTTGTATCTCATCAAGTCAGACTCTATTATATTCCAGAATTCATCTTAGCCACCTAATTACTGCCAGACTAGTCAAACTGAGACTCTCCTGCAGGTTCTGAGTCTGGCCCTATGAGCTTCAAGGTAGAATTTGGTGGTCAAACCTCTTTGAGAATTGAGTTCAGAGAGGATGAGAGCTCAACATTTCACCAGCTTATGTCATTTCCTCCCCTTGACAAGAAGAAAAAGGGAAAGAGAGAGGGAGTCCCCTCATGGAAGCATGAGGCTAGGGGAAAAGAATTCCCATTATGAGAAACAAATATTGAGAAATTTGACACATACTTTAAAAAAATTGTTTATTAAAGACCTCATATAATTAAAAGATAAGTCTGAGAAATATTTGAAAGAAACATAACAGATTAATATCATTATTATTTTGAGAACATTTACTAATTGGTGAGAAAAATCACATAATATCAATACAAATATGGTAAAGGAACAAAGACAAATATTCAAAGAAGAAATTCAACCAGAAAATAAACATGAAGAAAACCAAGATCATTAATAAAAGAGCACAAGTTAAAGCACTGTAGATGGACTTTTCACCTGTAATATTATAACAAATGTTTATTATGTTCCAACTATGTGTGAGACACTGGGCTAAGCATTGGAAATTCATGACTGGAAAAGATACTTAAGGCCTCGTGATTTAGAGGCTTACAATTTTCATGGAAGAGGCAAGTCAGGACTCTGACATTGCACTTATATGTGGATGAATGTACTGATAAGGCAAGTACAAAATGCACCAAATTCAAATGTGCAAGAATCAATGTTGCCTATTTATTTGTTTAAGGTAGCATTTACTGTTTGTGAAATTTTTCTAAGTTAAGCATGTTTTTTTATATTGGTGGTGTTAAGATAAATTAGCCTGACATTTCTAGCAAAGAATTTTGAAATATGAATCAAGAGTTTTTTCCAATGTCCACATCCTTTAACTTTGCTTATCTACTTCTAGGAAGTAATCAGATACAAAGACAAAGATTTACATAAAGACATATTATGTCTTTTCTGTATGTATTATTTGTAATAATAATAAAAAAGGAAATATAGGATAACACTTTAATGATAATTACACCTGTTGAACTCTTATCCAGCCACTCAAAATGCTCTTGTCCAATAACTATAATGCTAAGAGCTACCATTGAGTCCTATGTGTTGGTCACTATAAAAATGTTAACTCTGGCCAATAGTCTCTAAGCAGTCACTTCCAGCCTGAAGCATGGAGGAGCACAAGCTATCTATTTTTGCCTTGGCTACCTTGGGGGACTTATGCTAAGATGGTGAAACCACAGGATGGAAACAAGCCAGATCCCTGAATGAGTATTTGGAGGGGAGCTGCCCTGGAGAGTCACTCAATCCTCAGTGGACTTCATGTGAGCAAGAAAATTACTTCGTCTAAACCCCTGGGATTTCAGGGTCTATTTGCTACCACTGTGCACAATCTTCAGTCTCCCAACACTTATATGCCCTTATTGTGAATGAGGACTTTTACGAGTTCTCTGAGTGGTTTTTGGCAATTTCTTTGAAAAATTCACACAATAGTCTAACACTTTCTTTTGGAATGTGATATCTAATGTTTTTGTGCTTCCCTGAAAACTTTCATTTTAATATTTTTAAAGATACATAAATCCCTCAATTTACCAATATAATTTAATCTTCCAAAAATTCCATTTCTATTTTTGCAAATAGAAAATTATATGCATTTTACTATTTCCATTGTGTGTTTCTCTATTTGGATATAGTAGATGTGCAACATATATATGATCTGAAAATGAAACTACACAATCTTTTAAACCTAGCTGATATACAATGTCCGTACCACAAATCTACAGTAACATTTTGCCTGCTACATGTGGTCCTAACCTGCTTCAGGATCTCATGTTCATCATTACTGAACACTGAATCCAGGAGGACATAGTGGGCCCCTTGGCTAACCCAGTATTGGAGTGTCTCAATCAGGAGCACAGACTTAGTACCTGATCATGGGTTTTGGAATTAGCATCCACTACTCAAACAAACTTTCTGACTCAATCCTAGATTCCTGATTTCCTTCACTCAAATCTCTTGGCAACTCCCTCAAGGCCAACTCAGTAATCCATTGTGGAAGAACCAACTCTTAGAGCAAAGGCATCAAAAGCTCAGGCACAGTAGTTATGGCTGTCAGTATTGAACACTACACACACACACTTCAGAAACTCTGTCAAATGAAGATATTTGAGTTAACAGATTCTTTACATACACCTTACCTGAGAAATTAGGAATGTCTGATCTGCCGCTATCAAGATAACCCACCCTGAGAGTATCTCTGTCACCTAGTTCCACTTGAGCCATCATACCAAGGAATAATTCATACAACCAGAAACATCTTCAAAATTTACATGGACATTCCCAAAACAGGCTTCCAGTGCTGAAGAGCAGCTTTAAGTATTCTTGTTACCCGTACATCCTCACCATGAACACATAGACTCGACTCTTCAAACTGTGCTACAGTATTGCTCAGTCTGTAGAAATATTTGGTGACCTCAAGCCACATCAGTAGATCTTCCCAATATCAAAAATCCCCCTATCCCTGCTCACCACCTAATGTCTGTGGGCTTCTATATCTTGTATTTTATCTCCCAGCTGCCCCCCAGGCTCAGGGCCTTGATGCTGTATTATAACAGTGGCAGTTCTCAACCATTTTCCCCATGGCAACAAATATGATTGTTAACACTGACTTAGACAATACTCCAATGAGAATAGGGAGATTAAACACACACATCCCCACCAAAGCAGAAGCAGTAAACACCAAAACTAATTTTGCCTATGGTCAAAGGAAAAATATTCTGAGGGTTCATGGGCTACCTATAGTTCTATGGCATTTCTCTCCCACCTGGAAAGCATATTGGAGTTTAAATGAACCAGAGTAACACTTAAATATGGATAATGACCAATCGACATTGTGTGCTAAAAAAAAGTACACCATTCAGGGGGCGCCTGGGTGGCTCAGTTGGTTAAGCTTCCAACTCTTGGTTTCAGCTCAGGTCATGATCTCAGGGTCGAGATCAGCCCTGAATGGGCTCTGCACTCAGCAGGGAGTCTGCAGAAAGAGTCTCTTCCTCTGCCCCACCCCCATGCACACGTGTACACATGCTCGCTTGTTCTCTCTCTCTCTACAATAAATAAATAAGTCTTTAAAAAGTACACCGTTCTGGGGCACCTGGGTGGCTCAGTCAATTAAGTTCTGCCTTTGGCTCAGGTCATGATCCTGGGGTCCTGGGATCAAGCTCCATGTTGAGCTCCCTGCTCAGCTGAGAACCTGCTTCTTCCTCTCCCTCGCCGGCCACTCCCCCTGCTTGTGCTCTCAATCTCTCCCTCTCTCTCTGACAGATAAAAAACCAAAATACTAAAAAACAAAAATACACCATTCAGAAAATTTTGTTGTTCATTGTTGCAAAAGGTAATTGGCAGCACATTTTAGAACTGGTCTGGACATACAACTATACCTCAACACAGCCATTAAGAACTACTGGTTTAGAAATAGACTATCCATCTGGAAGTTTGACTAACGAGTTTCTGAGGCCCTTTTCTTATTGCCTTCATCAATCTGGTTTTCCTCCCCTTTCCTTACCCTTCAGTATATCTCTATGTGCACTCTATATTCACAAATCAATCATCTCTCAGACCGTGAGACCCCATTCTTCATTGGATTGCACCTCCAGTGGATCCCTTAGTAGTTCAAGGAGAGCTCCAAACTCCTCTACATGAGCTAAACTCTATTCCCATTGGCAAAGTCAAATGAGGCCAAAGTATGCAGAAACCAGAGAACTCTATAGCTCCTTTAGCAAACCCCTTTACTCCTGACAGCTTTCCCAGTGACTGATTCTACTCCACAAAGCCCAAACCTTGTATGTGTGAGGGAAATGTCACTTTCCTTGTTCATCAGTTCCGGCATTAGGCTAGTCAGAGGCACTGCCATAATGGCCAATTTTTATTCTTTTAAATGAATGCCTCCTGCAATGAAGCCTTTAGGACCATTCTCATACACAGCCTGATCCTTCTGCTCTGCCTCTCCTGTGCTCTGACCTCATATTTGCCTTGGGCTTGGGCTCCCACATGTGCCTCACTTGTAGCCATGTTTGTGATTCTAGTTATCTCCTTGATAACTGGATGGCCTTTTTACACCCAGTTTCGTCTTTTCTCATGACATCACCTGTGGTGCTTTGTCGTGCTTTGCTTTGCTTCTTCAGAGTTGGTGCTGCCAGCTCTAACTACAGTGAAAGCAGGACAACTATTGTATACATCGCCAGCACTTTTTATTTTCTCATGTAAGAGGAAATTTCCAATCATATTTGTTATGGATTGAATTGTGGACTCTAAAAAGGTATTGAATTCTTTTTTTTTTTAATGTGCTGAGGTTTATACCACCCAAATCTATTAAAGTATAATTGTTTCTGCATGCATGGCTCATATTTTCTTATAACAGTAAAAATGAAAGAAGAATTAATATATTAAATATCTGAATAAAATCAATTCTTATGTCAAAGTGAGGTCTGAATGAGATAATTGACTTCTAAGAGAACTTTAATTTCCAGATTTATGATTTTAAGCTTTAAAATACCTTATTGCATGTGATGGAAAATATGTGCCTTTGTCTCTACTTCCTGCCACTTGCCTATCTTAGAATTAACATTTTCTTTCTTTTTTGCTTTTTATTTTAAGTCGCTTTATTGAAGGATAGCTGACATACAGTAAGCTTCATTTAGTTAAAGCCTATGATTTGATAAGTTTTGACACATGTATGCACCCGAAAAACCAGCACAAAACAAGGAGTACACTTACATTGTTTTCATAATCGTCTCCTCCATCTGCAACTACTTGTCCGGTTTCTATCACTATAGATCAGTTTGCAGTTTTTACTGTTTGTTAATAAGTGGAACTATGTGATACGTGTTCCTTGGTCTGCTTTTTTTTTTTTAATTTAGTTTTTTTTCAGTGTTCCAAAATTCATTGTTTATACACCACACCCAGTGCTCCTTGCAATACATGTCCTCCATAACATTTTCAAGCAGAAATTAACTGATTATATTATTTAAGAGACTACCTTCTTCTCCATTGGAATGAACTGGGAATCCCATAGATGATCACCCTATAAGGAAGGGATTTTCCTCCTGTGTCCTTAGTGGTGCTGAGAGAAAACATCCTAGTGTGTCAAGGGCCAACTTCATGATAACTGTGGCAAAACATAATTTAAAATCCAAAAGACAAAATGTATCTCTTTTTTTAACCATAAAGATACTGCCAATTATACATTATAATGTTTAAATTGTACAGATGATAGTAGTATGAGGAAGTACAAATATATTTTCTTTGAATCATTTAGTTTGACTCATATTATCTATCACATAGCTACTACAGTTTTATTAGAACTGGCTGTTAGAGACTAAATTGGTCATACAGCAGGATACTTAGATCCCTTTTCAGATGCTTGGCAAATAATATCACAAGCTGCTTTATGTCTTAAATGTTAGCCCTTAAGGTAGGTGGTTTTACATTAAAATCCTGATCCATATTCTTGATCCAGAATCCTAGTTAAAATAGCAGATTTTGATTTTAGATTAACAAAATATCTACCAGTCTCTTCACTAATACTTCAGATAGCTAAAATCTGTTTGAAACTTTTCTGAGCTTTGTACTCTCCACATAGCCAAAGATGATATAAAGTTTGTTCCTTTGTTTGTTTTTGCAACTGTATGCCCCATCTTGAGTGTATCTGCCCACCATGGTATCAGGCCCACAGTTCACTGTCAGCCAAAAGCCTAGTACCACTTTCTTTATTCTTTCTAAATATAAAAAAATTTTGTTTGGATGGAAGGACTTCTGGTTGCTTATTCTAAACTGTACATTCTGTCGCCATCTTCTACAAATGTGTGCTGGGATTATTTAATTTTAAAGTAGAATTTGATGATTTTGCACACTAATCATGTTTTATCTTGCTTAGATTAAACTGCTATGGAATTTCTTATAGTCATTTAATCTTTCCTGAATTGAAAGAAGAATCGTCTCTCTTCAACTAATAATGACTTTTCATATCTGTGCAATTCATTACAAGATACAGTTGCATGTTATCTGCCAATATTGTGTATTAATATACATATCCCACAATTTTTCCTATCTTCCTGTTATATGTGAATACATTTGAAATTTCTTTTGTGTTTTGTTATTTAAGCAAAATATTGAAAGAACAGGCTATCTTATTTATTTATTTATTTATTTATTAATTATTTACATATAATGTGTTATTTGTTTCAGGGGTACAGGTCTGTGATTCATCGGTTTTACACAATTCACAGCACTCACTGTAGCACATACCTTCCCAATGTCTGCCATGTAGCCATCCTTTCCACTCCTTCCACTCCAGCAACCCTCAGTTTGTTTCCTGCGATTATGAGTCTCCTGTGATTTGTCTCCCTCTCTGGTTTTGTCTTATCTCATTTTTCCTTCCCTTCCCCAATAATCCTCTGCCTTGTTTCTCAAGTTCCTCATATCAGTGAGATCATATGATAATTGTCTTTCTCTTATTGACTTATTTTGCTTAGCATAATACCCTCTAGTTCAATCCATGTCATTGCAAATGGCAAGATTTCATTTTGATGGCTGCATAATATTCCGGGGTGTGTGTGTGTGTGTGTGTGTGTGTGTGTGTGTGTGTGTATACACCGCATCTTCTTTTACCATTCATCTGTTGATGGACACTAGCTCTTTCCATAGTTTAGCTACTGTGGATCTATTGAGATTATCATGTGAATTTTTTTCTTCATTTTGTTAATATGGTATGTCACATTGACTGATTTGTGAATATTGAACCATTCTTGCATCCCTGGAACGAATTGCAAATCCCACTTGATTTACTTATTGCTTTAACATATTGATGAATTTGGTTTGTTAGTATTTTGTTGAGGATTTTTGTCTCTAAGTACTCCAGGAATATTGGCCTGTAATTTTCTTTTCTTGTGGCATCCTTGTCTGGTTCTGGTATTCAGATAATAATGACCTAATAAAATGAATTTGGAAGAGTTCCCTCCTCTTCTAGTCTTTGGAAGAGTTTGAGAAGAATTGATATTAATCCTTCTTTGAATGATTGGTGGAATTCACCAGTGAAGCTATCTGGTCCTGGACTTTTGTTTGTTGGGAGATTTGTGATTATTGATTCAATCTTACTAGTAATCAGTCTGTTTAGAGTTTGTATTTCATCATGATTTTGTCTTGATATGCTATATATGCCTAGGAATTTATCCATTTCATCTAGGTTGTCCACCTTGTTGGCATATAATCATTCATAGTACTCTCTTATGATCTTTTGTATACTGTGGTATCAGTTGTCATGTCTCTTCTTTCCTTTCTGATTTCATTTGAGTCCTTTTTCTTTTATTCTTGGTGAGTCTACCTAAAAGGTTGTCATTTTTATTTATCTTTTCAAAGAACCAGCTTCTTTCTGGTCTATTTATTTCTGCTCTAATCTTTGTTATTTTCTTTTTGCTACTTATTTGAACTTTGTTCTTTTTTTTAGTTCCTTGAGGTGTAAAGTTAGGTTGTTTATTTGAGACTTTTCTTGTTTCTTGAGATAGGCACTTATTTCTGTGAACATCCTTAGAACTGTTTTTGTTGCATTCCAAAAATTTTGTTATATTACATTTCCATTTTTGTTTGCCTCAAAGTTTTACTTGACTTTTCTTATTTCTTTCCACAAAGGCTTTTGGTAGATGCTGTTTAATCTTCCAGTTTTCTTTATATAATTAATTTCTAGTGTCATGCCATTGTGGTCAGAAAAGATGCTTGATATGATTTCATTCCTCTTAAATTTATTGAGACACATTTTATAGCCTAACATATGATCTATCTTAGAAAATGTTTCAAGTCCTTTCACTTGAGAAGAATGTATATTCTGTTGCTTTGGGATGGAATGTTCTGTAAATATCTGTTAAGCCCATCTGGTGCAATGTGTTATCTAAGGCCAAGTTTCTTTATTGATTTTCTGTCTGAATTGATGTAAGTAGGGTAGTAAAGTTCCCTACTCTTATTGTATTGCTGTCTATTTCTCTCTTTAAGTATGTTAATATTTGCCTTATATATTTAGGTGTTCCTATGTTGGGTGCATAAATATTCATAACTATTTGTTGGATTGACCCCTTTATTGTTATGTAATGCTCTTATTGGTCTCTTATTACAGTCTTTGTTTTAAAGCTCGTTTTGTCTGTTATAAGTATAGCTCTTTCAACCTTGTTTTGTTTTCCTTTTGCATGGAACAACCTTTTCCATCTATTCACTTTCAGTCTACATATACTTACATCTAGAACAACCCTCATGGACAGCATATAGTTGGTGGTTTTTTGTTTGTTTGTTTTTTGTTTTTATCTGCTTAGTCACTCTTTGTCTTCTGATTGGAGAATTTATTTCATTTACATTTAAAGTAATTATTGATAGTTATGTGCTTGTTGCCATTTTGTTAATTATTTTCTAGTTGGGTTTTTGTTTTTTGACTGTCATTCACTTTTTACTTTAATTCGTATACTACTAATTCTAAGATCAATCTCACAAGAGAAAATTCTATTGGCAATTTCAAACCATATTTGCATTCATTACTCTTATTCATATTAACTGCTGTTTTTAATTTAATGATTGATCTTATGGTGCCCTATTACATTAGACAGAGATTTCAGTTATTATAACCAATTGTGAACTATGCTTAGACTTACAACACTATTGTTCATTACTTAATTTCTAAAACTAACCTTACAGTTAGTTCCCTATTTGTGTATGAGGACTAATGATAGCATTTCTGAAGTAAAATAAACACATATTATCTGAATTTCTGCCTGAAAAAATAATTAAAAATATGAATCTGTAAAATAAAGGAAATGGTGGTTAGTGGTTTGAGCACAGGTTACAGAGTCATACTCCCTGAGTTTGGTGTTCTTTCCCTCGTAAGTTGAGACATTCTTTTGTCTCGCTACTTTTATGATTTTTTTATTACTACGTTGTGCAAATTTAATTACAATATGTCTCGGTTTTGGCCTGCTCTTGTTGATTTTGAGGGGAGTTCTCTGTGTCTCCTGGATCTGGACATCTGTTTTCCTTCCCCAAATTAGTTTTCTGCTATTGTTTCTTGAAATAAATTTTCTGCCCCCTTTTCTCTCTCTCCTTCTGGGACTCCTATAATATGAATGTTACTAAGTTTTAAAGAGTCACTGAGTTCCCTAAATCTCTTCTCCAGCTGCAAATTCTTCTTTGTCTTTTGTTCAGCCTTATTATTTTCCATATTTTGTCATCCAGGTCACTAATTTGTTATTTTGCTTCTTCCAGTCTGCTCTTCATTGCATCAAGCCTGTTTCCAATCTCGTTTAATGCATTCTTCATCTCTGATTCTTTTTTAACTTTTCATCTCTGTCATGGGGTCTCACTGATGTCTTCTATTCTTTTCACAAGCCCAGTAAGTATTGTTGCTTTAAATTCTCCCTCAGTTCTCATTCTCAGACATGTTACTTATATTTGTTTCACAGATCTCTGGCCATGGCCTTATCTTGTTCTTTCAAATGGAATAAATTTCTCTGTTTTGGTATTTTGTCTAAGTCTCTGCCTTCTTATCTGTGTTAGAAAAGCCACCTGCTCCTGAAAGTAATGACCTTCTAAAGAAGAGGTCATGTGTGTCCAGCACCTGGCACTTCAGGGGTTGTCTCCCATGTGTCCTCTGTGCACTCTGCTGTTGTGTTTTGGTTGCTCTGTTCTTCAGGTCAGTCGTTCCTGTTCCTTTCTTCTATTTCTCTCTTGTGATTTGATGACTTTCCTTAGTGTTCTATTTCAATTATTTATATGGTAGATAAAACCACTTCTTTAGGTTTGAAAGAGGGACCTGGCATAAGAGATGAATCTTGTCATTCAACGCTACTCCAGATCTTGGTTGATTCTCAAAACTTTGTGCTTATCCAAGCATCCTATTTTATATTTAATAGCTCCCAGTATTTGAGGATGCCATGACCTGTCAGTGTTCCAAAGAGGAATATCTCAGTACTTAGGTTCAGGTTACCCAGAAGCAAGACCCTCAGGCATCAGCTTTTAAAAGTATGCAAATATATGTAGTCCTGTGGGACCACAAGCGTAAATCTCCTGGCCCCCAGAACAAGGCAATCTGGAGGTGTCCCTTGGGGATCAGTTGCAAAAGTCAAGGCTCCAGACAAGTATATATACTCTTTTATGGGAGATACCAGTGAACTAAAGCAAGATAGAGGGAGAAAACCAAGATGGTGTCCACAGCCTATAATCCTTAAGAGCAGCTCCAAAGACCAATAGGTATGTGCCAAACCCGAAGCCTCCTTCTTAGCTCTGAAGCTCCAAGACAGCAAAGATGCTTTCTTCACAGAAAGACTGGAGGATGTGACTCAGTCCACTGTTTGTATAGTGTCCTGGGGGTGGTAGCCTGCCAAGAATTATCTCTCCAATCGCCGTAGTCCCAAGGAATACAGGAATACAAGCTTCCCTGGTTACCAGAGTGAAGTAATCAAGGAACATCCCTTTGGTGGCAGCCACAAAAACTGGAGAACCAGGCATAAAAACCAGGGCACCAGACAGATGTAAACCTCCTCTGAAGGAGACACTGGAACTCTGCAGTGCAGCAGGAGATAATTCACCAAAATAGCACCCACCCTCTGAGGTCCCTGGAAAGGATTACAGTCAGCCCTTAGATTGTTTTATTAGAGGCCTGCCCCTCAGGCCACAGTCAGGATGATTAGCTAGTAGGCCTCCTCAGAAACACTGAGCTCCTGGGTCTTTGCCTTTTGCTGTGCCCCTGGAGTTTTAACTCTCTAAGAACTCTTTGTTGATTATAATCCTGTGGGACCTATGAGCATAAGCCCCACTGGCCACCATAGCCAAGTGATATAGAGGTGTCCCCTTGGCAGGCAGCAGCCACAAAAATCAGAACACCAAACATGTGCAAAAGCTTCCTTCCAAGACCTACTGGTACTTTGGAGCACAGCAGAGGGAGAACTTGAAGATCATTCCTATCTGTCCCAGAGAGTATTCCAGCAGGCTCCTAGGTGTGTGTTAAATTTGATGCCTGCCCCTCAGGGCAATGTTTTAATATAAACTGATGAACCTCCTTCACTTTAAGTCTGGTCCTGATTGGCTGCCTCTGAGCTGGGCCCTGGGGTAAATTCCAGTTTGCAAGTTCTTTAGGAGTGGCTACTCAGATTTCTAGTCTTGTGCGTTTTTGAGATTAGGTCTCCATTGGTTTTCCAAGTTAGATGTTTGGGGGCTTGTTTCTCAAGTGCATGTCTTAAAAGTTGAGAGGCCCAGTATGGGGTTTGAACCCTTTGCTCCTAAGGGAGACACTCTGGGTTTTGAGGTCTCCCAAAGTTGTGTGTTGGTTGCCATGCCAGGGGTCTAGTTTATGGCATATTTGTGTCCCAGCCTCTCCTACCCACTTTGATGTGGTTTCTTCTTGTTTGCCTGATGCGTAGTCATCACTCAGCCAGCTTTTAGGGGTTTTTGAGGTAATTATTTCATATGTAGCTATAGACTCATATGTACCTGAGAAGGGGTGAGTTTAGAATCTTCTCACATTGCTGTCTTGAACCTGAACCTCAAGGTGTTGATTCTCAACCTCCATACCTGTGGATGTGACCTTATTTGGAAACAGGTTTTTGGAAATGATCAAGTTAAGATGCTATCATTAGGGTGAGCCCTAATCCAATATGGCTGGTGTCCTTCTGAAAAGTGGAAATTTGGCACAGAGAGTCATGTGTAGAGGGAAGATAATGTGAAGACTTGGGAGAATACCATCTATAAGGCAAGGAATGTCTGAAGCTACCAAAAGCTAGGAAAGAGGCATGGAGAAGACTCCTCATAGCATTCAGAAGGAACTAACTCTGGTGACATCTTAATTTCAATTTCCAGCCTCCAAAACTTTGAGAGAATATAGTCTGTTGTTTAAACTACCCAGTTTGTGATACATTTTATGGCATCCTTGGGAAATTAATACAGTATTCAATATGGTGTCAGTCATTTTCCTAAAGTAGCAAAAGATGTTATTTCAGGGGCGGGGGGAGGAATAAAACAATGGTGGAGTGGTATAACTTGACATGTAAAGAATGTGTTCCTTAATTTTAAACTCTGGTATATAAAAAACAATTATGGTGGGTCATGATCAATTGTATACTATCTGAAATAATACAAGGAGATTTTTTTAAAACTCCTTAATATCTTATATAAACTATCATTTCCTACAGTTTGGGCTTTTTACCTTATTCTATATTCCATTATAAATATGACTTCATCTGGTGAATATTTTTTCCTTTGACATTTGAAGTGAAACTTACTACCAAAATATTCAGTTCTCAAAAAAAAAAAAAAAGGTTAAGATACAATAATATTATCAAAGGTTTTAATATCATCAAAGATGCCACATCAAAGTTAATAGAAATTTCATGGTAATTTCTTATTTGTCAGGGAATAATATTTGCCAGTTTATTAGAAAAACAACCTTAATAACTAAAAGAAATGCAAAGGATATATCAGTTTTTTAGTGTGGTATTTTATTTTCTCTTTCATTTTATTAAAAATTAATAGAGATGTAAGCGCTGTTGAGAGGATTTAAAACCCATCAAATATACAAAATCTCAACTGGGGCGGCCTCTGGAGAAGGGTACGGATGATGTGGAATGACAGGCAGACTCATTTTGCATCATACACCCTTTCACACTGTTAGGATCAGCTACCTTGTGTGTTTTTTTTCAATTGGGGGAGGGGCTAGATAATTTTAAAATTTTCATTGAATGAAAAAGTACTGAAAAGGACAAAAGATTTTTGCTCGAAGTCTTTTTCCAGGTTATCCCCGTTGTTTCACTTGGAGGCAGGCTACTGTATGCAAATGAGGTAGCACTGAAGAGAGTAACTTGGGTGGGGAATAGAAGGGCAGAATTGTTCTCTGGTGATTACTTTTTCCTAAGCATTTATGATTCCTAAATGTTGATGTCAAAGAAGACATGCAATAAGGGGGGCACTAAGGGTCAGGAAAGCTTTCTATGGAATAACGAGTGGATATGTATTTCATAAATTGTAAATAGTCATCAGTTGTTTAAAACTGGGCTGAGAACTTATGTTGTTCAATTCCTGAAGATGAATGAATTTTAGAGTTATAATGGATCTTAGAAGTCATCTAGTCCAGACCATAACTTACTAGATGAAGAAGCTGGATAGAATAAGTAAATAAATTTGCTGTGGCCAACTAGTTTCTTAATAGCAGGTGCTAGATTTCAATCCAGAGTTCCATATCTTCGTTGGTTCCCCCTTTACCCTCTATGTCATACTCAACACAAATACCTATAAAGCTACCATTGCAGTGCACGGTTCTTCCAACTGGTTTAACAGCAACATCTAGACACACTTAGACTAAATAGAATGTATCTACAATGTACATATTGGCAGTAACAGGTAGAAAGGTATATTATGTATGAAGTCCTTTTTCTCATGCATGAGGTAGGTTATATTACCCCCATTTCTGATTTGTAGAAACTAGGATTCTGAGAGGTTAAAAGACAACTGAAGCATCTCAGGGCCAAGACAGGAGCCTCTATCTTTGGATTTTAGGTTCAGTGTTCTTTCTACTATCCTACACTATCTCCCTGTACAAAGGTTTGCTTGGCAGAGACCTCATGGAATTGATCTTCTGGATTTATTTTTTTCTTGATTTATTAAAATTACAATAAGAAAAGACTTCTGAAATAAAATTGTCCCTGACAAAATTACGGATAAAAAAAATTGTATCTGCCATACATCAGCTTGTCCAACCATTTGCCTTCATGGTCCTTTTCCCAGCCTTACCTTGCCCAGGATTCTCATTTGTTCAGTGAGAGTTCTGTTCCAGCAGTGGGTGCTGGTAACATGACCCCCTCATGACTTAATCTCCACTATCATTTTAGCCTATCCAGATTATACACGGAAAGGATGATTCTCTAAAAATCTAAATTCAGGTAGGCTAATACCGTAGAGAGACCCTCAAATATAGAAAGCAAAATGGGAGAGAAAACAAACAGTGACCTGACAGAACAGGCAAGTTTGGGTGGCTTTGCAATAGGGTTTTTTGTCATAGGCTGAAATCCATGTGTGAGTTGGGCTTTTCAATAATTGTGGGGGCAGGAAGGGCTCCTGGGTAGCTCAGTTGGTTAAGCATCCAACTCTTGATCTCAGCTCAGATCTTGATATCAGTGTTGTGAGTTCAAGCCCCACATTGGGCTCCATGCTGGGCATGAAGCCTACTTTAAAAAATAATAATAATATAATAATAATAATTGAGGGTGGGATAACCTAGAACAGGGAAAACTAGAACCAGGGGAATATTTAAAAGGAATTACAACTCTTAAGGAGAGGGGGTTGTTCTGTTGGCTGAATAGATAGAAAGGATTTCCAGATACTACAGCAGGAGACACAGCATCAATATTCAAATATAGAGTTAGGATTTGGAAAAAGGAGAGAAAAAAATGACTTTGTATGCAGTATATATAACAGAATTAGTAGCTATATTATACGTAAAATATATATTAATTTGTAAAAGAAAAATATTAAGTGTAATAAACAGGAAAAGGGATATAAACAGATAATTTACCAAACAAGAAATATGATATATAATGAATATATAGCAAAATACCCAGCTTCTCTAAAAACCAATTTGAATAATTGTGAAATACTGTTTAACACTTCTTAAAATACAAAAAAAAAAAAAAAGTCATGATTTTTCAAAGGAATACTTATGTATATTGCTAGTGATAAGGTAAATCATTTAAATGGTTCTGGAAAATAATATGGCAAATGCATAGCAACTATGAAATTTTCCATACCTTTTTATCTATTAATGACACTTCTAGAAGTTAAAAAAAAATTTAAAGGGTGCCTGGGTGACTCAGTCAATAAGCGTCTGCCTTCAGCTCAGGTCATGATCCCAGGGTCCGGGCATGGAGTCCCTGCTCAGTGGGGAGTCCGCTTCTCCCTCTTCTTCTGCCCCTCCCTCTGCTTATGCTCTCTCTCACTCACTCTTTCTCTCTCAAATAAATAATCTTAATATAAATAAATAATAATTTAAAGATAGAAAAATACATGAAAGTGTTCATCGAAATATCATTTGAAATGGAAAATTAATCTAAATATCTGAGCACTAGGCAGGTGATTAAAGTATACATCCCCCCCTTGAAAAAATGTTATGTAGGCTTTTAAAATGCTATTATGAAAATATGTAATATGGAAATTATGGTTGTAATAAAATAATTTAGATAAGTAGAAAAATTTCATTCATCTCTTTACCACTGGTCAAAATTATACATGGATATAAAAAAGGAGTAGAATTAAAGTTGACCAAAATAAAACATTTTGATTGATTAATGCTATTATTATTCATAAACTTTCAGATTTTTCATTGTAATGTTTTATTTACACTAATATAATATTTTTGCCCTTAAAATAAGTAAAACGTATATTGCATTACATTGCATTGTATCTTTCGCTGAATATCACCTTTGTTTTTTAATTACATTTTCAACATTCTTTTGGTCAGTGTTAGGAGCACTGAGTATCTCAGTTTGCCTGGGGACTAAGGGAGTTCCCTGGACTTGAGACTTTCACGGCTTGAGCTGTAAAATCCCAGACAGGCCTGCATGAATTGGTCACCCTAGATAATAGTGAACATCAAAATTTTCTTTTGTTTTTCTAGACCTAGCATTTTATTCGTGGACTAAGCAATAGTTGAGATTATAAATGTCTTTGTTATTTGCTATTAATAGATTTTGACTGGCATAATATGGTTATCTTGGATTTTGAACGACTTGTATTTTCTATTTAAATTGCTATCATATTTGAAAATTTGTAATGACAACACCTCTATTGCATACAGAATACCATAAGAGAAAACAACACTAGAAGTGACAAAGGGCATCTCATTCAATGTTTATCTTTGAAAATAGGTTCACCGGTGGGCACTGTGGATGTTTGGAAGAGAAAAACAAACAAACAAAAACAACTCTGGCAAAATTTCCCAGTGGCTGCTGCTGATTTACAACCCAAATTCTGTGTTGGTTCTCCCACAGGGATCTTTAAGGCTTAGTACCCTTCTCCCTCTACTCACACCTTTGGTACAACTTCACAAGTTCACTGGGGCATTTTTTCCTCTTAAAAGTTAAAAAATAAATCCTATTTGTTCCCTCTTCTTTTAAACTGCTTCTAAATTTGCATCTTAAATGTCCCTTGGGAGAAAACTTTTCCAAAAAGAGCCTTTGGAAGAGCCACACATTATTCTATTCAGGTTTCCTAGTACCAATATGAAGTAAAGCCAATCCAAAGAGTGTGTAAGTATGAACACTGATTACTCCAACACCTCCCTCCCCACTGCAGGTCTGTCGACACCATTTTCCGTTAATCTCTGTGTGGTTGCAATCTCTTACTACTTCTACCACTGCATTTGTGGAGTATATTCCAAGAATGGATTTTAAAAGTGGGCACTACAATAGATTTTCAAAGGTGCATCTGACTTGATCAGTATTAGAAACTGAGTCACTTTATATTTGAGTAAAAGCGAATTTAATAATTAAGGTGTTTTTTTCAGAAGTTAAGTGAATTAGCATTGCTATTTCTATATAAATTAATTGTCACTTTTCAGGGCATGTCAGTTTATCCTCCATCTACTATGTGTACATGTTCATAAGACCTTATAGTATTTAATGAAGAGATCCTTTTTAAGTATTGATAGCCACAAGAAAATTATACCATGTTTGATCTGTGTTAAAGAATCAAAGTCCAAGATCTTTGAATGGAACTTAGAATAAAAATGTAATTAGGTTACATCCCTGAAGTCTGATATATCTTTAAACAAGACTGCAAATGAAACTTTATTAGAGCTTCAAATGAATTATTTCATTGCCTTTTTTTTTTAATTCATTTTCTTCCCCTTCTCTTTCATGTCTGTGTTACTGACATTGCTGCTGTATTTTACCTATCTTTTTCAGGGTGTTTTAATTATTTACTGCTTAACGAGTAGCACAGAGAGGAAGCCTCATTCAGAGGTGCTCTGCAGCTGCAGCGGGGTTTTCTTTTTCAAAGCTTTGCAAGGAGGTCTCGTACAGCTGCACCGAGCCGACAGGTCTTTGCCACACTGAATAAACTGTTCTGGAGGCAATGTTTCCTCTGAGTGGCTGAGAACGAGGCACTGCCCTAGAAACATCGCTTCAGAGTACCACTGACCAAGGGCGAAATGGGTGCTGGATGAAAGTTGGATGTGAGCGGTTGCACTCGTGCCTTAAGTGGCTCTTCATACTGAAGAAGTGACACTGTTCCCTTTAGTTTTTAGTTTTAAAGCATTCCGTGTAGCAGGCGCAGTCACATTCCCTCCAGATGGTAAATCTAAAAAAACAAACAAACAAACAAAAAAAAACCACACACACACACACACACACAAAAACCCCAAAAAAAGAAAAGGGCATGAGAAGTTTCTGAATGCCTAGGAAGCACCAGGCACCCTGCACGGTGCCTCAGCTGTTTTAATGCCCTTCGCATCCACACCCCAAGGCTGGCATTGTTACTCTTGGTTTAGAGCACTTAGAGAAATGGTGTGGATGGTCCCGTTATGTCATGGTGTTCAGGTTCAAACCTTATTCTCTGCCTTTAAGGTCAAACGTTGGACACAGTTTCTAAAAAGGGGTCACTTGAGAGAGTGAGGTCACTTGAGTGGGCCTTGGGCAGGCATTAGCTCTGCCACCTACTTGGTGTGGGCAGAGGAAGAGGACCACTGAGGCTCATTTCCCTCATCTCTAGAATATAGATACTAATACACATATATATATAGCAGCTATTGTCGTGCGAGGCTCACAGTGAGCGCTCAGCTGACATTGTTTTTCTCCCTCCATGCTCACCTGAATAGGTTATTTTCAGTTTGTTAGGTTTTCGTAATACCCCAAAGAGCACATGCTTATTGTCAATCAAAACAACGACGTATTGAGGAGACGTTAATACTCCCTTCACTCACCACCATCCTCTGTAAGTTAATCAGTATTGATACTTTGGTATATATGCTTCCATACTTTTCTCTTTGCCCATATCAACATATACACACAATCAGAATGTGGTTTAAAATGATGTTTAAAATGATGAACAATATATAATTCAAGTAAGAATTACATTATTGATTAAGTCCAATGCAATATCATTCATTAGTTGATCTGATGTCAATACTGACGTTATTGCTCCTCAGACTTTTATGCTTGTCAACACTTTTTACTTAGTATTTTAAGATGAGGTGGCAACCATTAAGGTAAAACAATTTATTATACGAAGGAAATAGTAAACTTTGTACACTCTACAATAGCTAGCATTTAGTCCTATTGTTTTACATTATACAAGTGCTTTCCATTTTTAAAAATTATTTAAGGAATTTTGACACACACATTTGAGAACAAAGTTGCCTAATGCATAATCCTTAGAAATTGCAAAGCTTCAATAGAAACCAACTATCTGAGGTTTATTACAGCATAAGGCAGTCAAGCTTGTATACCATTTCCATCATAGACCACAGTTTACCTATCTAAAATTTAAAAAAAAAAACAATAATTAATATCAATCCCTTCAGAATATTTTAGAAGTGCAAGCAAATCTTCTGGATTTTAAAAATTAACTTACTAGTGGGGTGCTTGGGTGACTTAGTCGGAGTTAAGTGTCCAACCTGTGATTTTGGCTCAGGTCTTGATCTCAGAGTCCTGAGATCGAGTCCTGCATCGAGCACAGTGTTGGGCTTCATACCAAGCGTGAAGCCTGCTTAAGATTCTCTTTCTCCTTCTCCCTGTGTCCCATCCTTCTCTCTCTCTCCCACACTAAAACAAAACAAAACAATACAAAACAAAAAAAGCCATGAATTTATTAGTATTGTCAACATCATTGATAGACCCTTGGTAAATTTCTCCCAAACCAGTCTTCCTGGGATCCTCTTCATTGCCTGGTTTAGTGACTGCTATTTTTTAATGGAGGCATTGTAGCATTCCTGCAATGTCCATCTGAAATCTTTGTTTAAAATGATAAATGATTCCATTTTTAGAAATAGCATCTTAAGTTTCTTCTAAGTATCCCAAAGTAGCTACTCAAAAGTTATGGGCACATTTTCCTCCTGGTTTATTAGGGATGCTGTTGAGTTACAGAACAAAATCTTTGTTTTCTAGCATTCCATTTTGCAGTGGTGTGCATTGGGTTATAGTCAGAACAAATCTCCTCTGACAAGAGATAAACCCTTGCAAATGATAGTTTCCATTGGGAAGTGTGACAAGCCCTTAACTATTTCAACATGTATAGCCATTATAATTATCATAATTGAATGTAAAAACCTAAAGATAATATAAATTGTTCATGCAGTTAAACTGAAATGGAAAGCAATGTCTTTTGTTTTTACAAAAGAGCGGTAACATTTTTCTCTTTTTGCTGCTGTTCAATATTGCTCCTAGCAGATTTTATGTCTACATTGTATGGAATAGTAACTTAATGCCAAAGATGTCCAGTAGCTCCAGATTAAAATGTAATATAACATACATAAAGCTTTATTGTTCCTTTAGGTTGTTGTTTTAAGCTAAAGTGGAATATTTCCCTAAATTCCTCAACAAATGTGCACAATTTACCACTAAATATGCTTAAGACTTATACCAGTGCTGCTGAAGAAATAGGCCTTATGGACCTGTCAAATTATTTTCATGCAATTGTTTCTGAAGCATTATTTTTACTGGCAAATGTACAAGTTGATAGAAAAGGAAATAATTAGCTACTTTCAGAATTGCTGATGCATGGAACTAAAGGAGGCCAGTCTGTGCATCTTAGAGATTGTGACATTTTAAATTACCTGAATAATACTGGGAGCCATCTTTGGACATAATTAACACCTTGCCTAATTACTGTCAGGTCTAGACAGAGTCACACTTTATTTATGAAATATTATTTTATTCACACTTGCTTTCACCCTTATTATATTGCAAAGTTTAGATTTGTGTGCTGTTTTCTTAAGTGGAGCAACTACTTTTTTTTTTTTTCTTTTTTCTTTTCCCTCCCCCTTCAAGTAATCAATGCACTGCTGAATGAGTTCATTTTAATGCACTCAATCATGCCTCTAATGTTCGTAGCTTACGGGCGCAAGCATCAGTAATGCAGGAATGTTATATGGCTTTAGTTTGGGCCATTTCATAAAATATTCATGGAATCAAAAATGTGCATCAAAATAGCGGCTGGGAGAATTACATTTATGTTCCTGCTTTTATGGCAGCTTCACATTTAAACCCATTTGTGTTAATATCTAGTCAATCTTCCTACTTTAAAAAAAAACTAAAATGGGAGAGATCATATACATTCTCTTTTGCTTAATATTTGTTCTAGACATCTGCTGTGATACAACAAATATCTATAAACTTTCAGAGATGTTGTGCAGGCAAGAGTGGTAAGCAACAATTTGGGTAATACCCAAATATATAAAATCTTATTTTCTCTACATAGCGTTTGTCTTAACATCCTACCAAGCATTTTGCAGTTTACCACATTGTTTGGGTTTTATTTGTATTTTTTAAATAAATGGGGATGGATTTCTTGGATGTGTGGGCTTTAGGTAAAGTGAATCTACTTTGTAAGAGTTTTCTTTTAAGAGTGCACTTTCCTTCAGGTGAAAAGCTGTAAATGCATACCAACCTCCCTATTGTTTATGTAGATGTCCTGTAATTATTTCTAAGACAAACAAACAAACAAAAACCCCAGAACCGAGGCTTAGTATACTTCCATCCATACCAGAGACTCTTGTTTTATACACTTGTCGGTGTATCTCCTAAGTGCTTTCTGGTAGCACCTTGTATTATTGAGTGAAATGATTTCTGATGGTCTTGGTGGAGGACTTGACTCCCTCCCACGAAACATTTTGGCTCCATTTTCTTCCTCGAAATATTCACTTCACTTGAAATATTAGTGACGTCTCTGGATTTTTGCTTCGCATAGAACCATGCATTCCAGGCACTTAGTTGAGCCCTAGTTGTCTTTACCGAGGTTACTCCCGAGACCTTTGTTACCAGAGGGATGATGAAGATTTGCTTGTAATTCCTCCTGTCACTTGAGAAAGCTCACATGCCCCCAGAGACCTTTCCTATGGATGAATATTCCTGAGAGCTTCTCTTTTCTCTCTCGTTTTCAGTTAACTTTTATTTTTGTGGTACCTTGTAATCCTCTCTGCCCTCTTCTTCAATGGAAAACAATGTTACCACGTGACAATTCCAGAGAAGGACAGTTGTCTAGACACTTGTCCTTCCACAAAATTCGTTGTAGGATCTGGAAATCTCACCTGGTTCTGATATTTTAAAGTTTCTTTGGTAACAAAGAGTAGACTATATATGAACACTTTAAAGAAGTTACAACAGGATGCTGTAAGCCAAAATACTGGTTCATGATTTTCACTTATTTTTACATTTAGCTTTGTCAAAATGACCATTATAATGATGGCCATTTGTAATATTTCTCTCAAGTATATTAAATTTAAATTTTTTCAGATAAAACAGGATACATTATGTCTTAATAAATATTTAGTCTTAATACTAATATCAGTCTTTACCCAGAAAGTAAGAAAATCTTTGAAATCCTACTCATAGTTGAAAATATAAATTAAATGGAAATCATTCCATTGTTAATCATGCTTAAAGGGAAATACTTGCATATTTAAATTACTATGCTCCCTTCATAATATAGACTATATTTTAATATTTTAAAATCAAATATACCGTATTATAGAATGTGCTTTCAATTCTGACTAGCCTTCAGACAGTGTAGTCAAGTCATTTGTGTGCTTATGATTATTTGGATCAAAACCTTGCTGGCTTCTGTACTCATCTGTTTGCCACCAGATAAGTTTAGAAATACATTTTTTACATCTGAGAAAGACTGGAAACACTACTGTCTCTGTTTAGGCACCTCGGTTTAAAATAGAATCCCCAGTGACCTCATCTGTGGCAATGTGGTTAAGGAAGGAAAAGTGAATCCTAGATGTGGCCACAGCTGACTGAGTCTGGGACACCCTAGGAATTCCAGGAACCCCATGGATGTCACCACATGCTTTATGGGAAAGTGGGGAATTTAGATGCAGGATGCATAGCTGGTTATACATCAGGCTCCTTCAGAAAGACCAATCAGAAGCACATTAGGGGCTAATATCTGTGCTTTTATGTTAGAAATTACCTGCAATTGCCTGAATAGAGTCAAAGAGTTATAGAACTGGAAGAGACTAGAAATCATATAGCTCTAACATTGTTTTTAACTTGAGAGATTTATGTCCGGAGAATGGAACTTACTTCACCCTTATTCCTGAGGCTTGGTTTCTTGACCAGCACCTGGGGTGGTGGAACCAAGAGGCATGGGATTTTTATGATCTTGGATTTAAATCCTAAACATCACATTTTAGCTATTTAAGTCATTTAACCTTCACGAGCCTCAATTTTCTCTTTAATATAAAAGTTATGATAATATATACTTCATCAGTTTTGGGAAGATTAAGTAAGATAATGTGTGGGGGAAAATCCTTCCATCTTCATGAGCATCCAGTAGGCCTTCGGGAAAGAGTAGTACCTTGTTCTCTTTCTCCCCAGCATCTTGGACCAGGCTCCTTTCTCATGAGAAACCTTAAGTTTACTCTTCTGAGAACTGAACCTTGGCCAATAATCATGAGCTAAGTAAGACACCGATATGAGCCCTCAAAGCTTTAGTAAAAAATCAAACTTAACCTTATTCCAAGGTTGCTGGCCATAGTAACCAACTGAAACCAATGTCCCTGAAACCCCCTGTATTTCATTTCTGCTTAGACAGCCTGTCCAGGATGCTGAATAGCGCCTGTAACACGAAGAGGAGTCTAGCTGTTAGGGAATACAAACCCCACCTTTTCTCCACTCTTCCTCACCTTTATCCCTTTTTCCATTCTCTCTACCTCTCCTTTCCCTACTTTCTACCCTTCCCTTCCTCTCCCTGCCTCTTCTTTCTGCTCCCAGGTACACCAGATCTTGGACATGGCCATCCGTTGTCATAATACTATTTACATCTTTCTGCCTCATTTGCATCTCATTGTAATTAGTTGGGTTATCCAGAGCTTCACCTCCTGGCTCTCCTCCTGGAAGTGTGAGTGAATCTGTTATTTTATAGCACACCTTTAGACCCTCTTTCCATCTGGCTATTGTGTGTAACCACAGATGCCATTAGGTTCTTCCTAGTCTCCTTACAGTCCCAATTTTTTTTTTCTTTCTGGATCTAACTGGTTTACTCACAGTTCCCTGTATCTATCTTTCCCTATTCACATGACCAAAGAGAAATATGTACCTGTACTTTATGAGTAGACGGTTGCTGGATGGGAAAGAAAAAAAAAAAGAACTCTGGTATACATCTTTCTAGGAATACAGAGCTATACTTTACAGGCAGAAATATAGTTAACAGAGGAAACATAACACACATATATGTCAGTGCTCCATTTGAGTTTTTAAAAAAACGAGGGTCATGGGTATTTGAGGAAAGGTGTTTCTGGTGAGAGGTGCTACAGGGAAGAGATGAGAAAGTATGCCTGCTATTGTGGGAAGTAAGAGAAAAATTGTGAGTTAAATGTGAAGATAGATTAGAAAGTGAACTTCAACCTTAAGTATTTGCATCAAAATGAAAAAAGATTGGGCATTATTTTTAAAATAGCTTCTATCCTATATTTTTATTACAAAATAAACATACTTTGATGATAGAAACATTAGAAAATGCCAATAATCAGAAAGGAAATTGAAACCATCAGTCAACCAAGTAACACTGATCATGCTTTGTAAATGTTTTCTGTTTTCCAATATTTTCACTTACCACAAACACCTGTCCATGTAATGAAATATTCTTGTATAGTATCATATTTATGGCTCTGTAGTCTTGTATCATGTGAAAATTTCGTAAGATAAGTTTCTAAATGTCTCTGCTGTATACATTCCCCTCTTGTGTGTATCCCAACAGCTGTGCCCTCCTGCATGGTGCAAGAGGGGCTCAGACTGGCCATGTCTCTACTCAGTGTTTTTATAGGTTATTTGCTGATTATCTACCTCTGTTTATTGTATTTCTCTGTGAATGCTGTTCTTACTTATTTGTATATACTTTACTACTTCAATACTAATTTTGACATCAAATTCAGGGCAAAAATAGGGGGAAATTATATGGAAGAGTCATGGCAGTGGCTGCCATACTCTATATTATCTAACCTGTGATACCTAATGAAACCTATTCGAGAAAATATGTTGAGCCTGATAAGACTTGCATAGGTTAATTTAATCAGCCATGGTAATAGTGTCATAAAGACTCAACTACATTTTTTGCAGGAAGAATAAGTTATGCTTAGAGAATACCGTGTTCAGGTATTGAACATATATTGATGCATTTCTCACAATAACACCTTGAATAGTGTACACTATCATCCTATTTTGTAAAAGAATTTTGTAAAAGAATTAAACTCACACACAGAAAGGGTAGTAATTAGCCTGAGGCTGAACAGCGTAGAGGGTAAAGCTGGGATAAGCACCCAAGCTGCGTGTTTGGAGCCGGCACCAGTCTTAACCACTACTATGGGAATGCCTACATATAAGTGCCTCCCCAGTTGATTTCAGTGTAGGTAACTCCCAGTACCATGAAAGCGTATTTACACTGCAGAGTATTGTGAGGATTTTCACAAGGCAGTTCACACGTAGAATGCAGTCCACAGCGTGGAACTGCACACTACTCTTCCAGAAACAGGCTTGCTCCTATTTCAAGGAGTGAAATGACTGAAAGCTAATTTGGAGTTCTGGCTTTGAGAAGATATATTTTGAACTGTATTATAAGATATAATCCCGAAAAGCAGTTAAGTTGTATTTTAATTACTAAAGATGAAACGGAATATACAAATGCCTGCATAATAATTGAATTTGAAATGTGCAACAGACGCCTCCTTTCTTAAGGTACCTGAATTCTTCTTGGGAATGAAACAGGTGCCTTCTGTTGAAAAGCAGCATAGGAAGGTAGTGGAGAGCATGGGTTCTGAACTCCGACTGCCTGGATGTACAAAGCCACTAGCCATGCAATCATGGGCAAAAATCCTAACCTCACTTTATCATCTGTAAAAATGGGGTCATAGCAATCCCTGTTTCACAGGAGTGTTTTGAAGATTCAATGAGAAATTCATATAAAGCATGTAGCACCTGACCTACGTACATAATGTCAAGTAAAGATCAGCTAACAGCACTGCTATTAGTAATTATTACTGGGTTTTCACCCCATTTCTAAACATGCGTAATCCTCTCCAGTTTCTACTTGCCAAGACACATCCCTCCAGCAGGTGTTCATCCGAAATCATCGCTGAATCTGAGGTCCAGATTGAGATCGCTCCTTTCCCAGCTTACGTCCTCTTCATCCTTAGAAACGCTTGACTGTATTCCATGGTCTCCACCCCCCTTTAATAGTAAAACACAAGATGTATACAAAATTTTTGAAAATGTGCTCTGGCCTGTGGTTTATATTTATGAATGGCTTTTATTCTTCAGGTCAGCTTCTGGAAGCTGCTGAGCATTATGAAGCATTCCATCAGTTGACGCAAGGGCGGATATGGAAGGACGAGACAGGCCGCTTTCTCAACTTGTTGGCCTGTGAGAGTCTCCTGAGGACCTACAGATTACTCTCAGACAAAATGCTGGAAAATAAAGAATACAAACAGGCCATCAGAATTCTAATAAAAGCTTCTGAAATAGCCAAAGAAGGTGGGTGGAAAAGAACACTCTCGCATCGCTTCCTTTAATGGGCAGACACTGCTTCTCCCAAGAGTGAAGTAAACCTCGTCAAGTGTTTGGGTGATTATTTCCTATGAAATGCAAAGACAAATGCCATCAATATACTTTCAGATTTCACTGTAAAACAGAGGTGCCTTAGTGCTGACAACAAGAAACCCATTAATTTCCTGAAAGCTTTATCTCCAAAATTACAACCCTCTGGGAGTAGCATTATAAAACAATGAACCTATAATGACAAGGTAAGGTCATTTGCAAAAGTTAAGGGTGTGTGTCTGTGTGTGTGATTGAAGGTGTATATTTCTCTCAATCTGAGAGACCTCTCAATGTTTGTAAAGTCCTTATTGTCAGGTAAGGGAAGATAAGGATAAATATTTAGTTAGGAGTAACAGAAAAATAGAACTCTGGTATATTTTGGACCCTTGCCTGTCAAAGTGTGGCCTTTGCACTGGTAGCATCAGCATCACTAGAAGCTCGTAAGAAAAGCAGCATCTCAGGCTCACCCCAGACCTCCTGCCTCAGAATCTGCAGGTTAGGAAGCTCCCCTGGTGATTCATATGCACATTTACAGCAGTAAAAATGCTTTCATGAGAGCTGATCATATCCTCAATATTCTATATCATGTGTATATGTGTAAAATATAAAGAAAAAATTTGGAGCATATACTCATAAGCTTTTACTTTGTAAAATGTAAAGGTATTTTATTACCATTATTTATCAAAAGAGTTCTTTTTATGAAGGAGAAAAAGAAACTATGCTCCTTAAAGTGTTACTAGTTCAGGATATATTTAATTGATTGGTTTATCAAGTAACATACGGTTTATTTGGAATAAGCAGGACTGAATTTCTGGCTGTGATTTTAAAATTTTCTAAAGAGTAAAAGTAAACATGTTAGCTTATTCTCTCCATTACTTCTTTTTAATGATATTATAATACTCATAGGAAATCACCCTCATTGAAAGATGTATCCCACTGAATGAACTGCTTTCGAATGACTGGTGATCTACTCCTTCCCCAAAGGGGTAAATAGTCACATGAATAGGTAGCCCTTAGATCAATTTCAGCAGCTAACTTTAGTCAGATGGAAGGTTATGTGGAATTTCCATGGAAAGTAATGTATTAATTAGGAAAAGGTATTTTGCTTTAGGTTCACATTTGCTAAATTGTAGTTTACAAAGAAAGGAAGGCTCCGAGGATGTCTTCACACAGTCAGAGCCTGCCAGGCAGTCTCCTTTTAAAAGCGTCTCTTACTTTTCAAAGGTCAGATAAAGAGAACAGGAGAAATCTTATGCTATAATAATTTTTTAAATATCTTTTAAAGGTGATAAATATTTGCCCCTGCATTTCCTGTATAACAAAGTAGATAGGTTAAGGGATCACACAGTATCTTACAAGAGCTCTGACAACAGCTGAATGCCCTGGGACAAAGTATTTCTTCTTGCTATTATGTCTTACTTTAGTTAAGGAGCCTGAAGCAGCAAACTGATGATTGCCTGCCTTATAAAGCATGCCTCCCACCCTGGTTTGCATAACATTTAAGGAGTCCTGACATCCACTGTGGCCCAACTCCTTTACTAGAGCACTTGGTATAATGCACAAGGATAACACTGGCCATGCAGTGGTCTCATCTTTCGATTATTCTATTTATTTTCATTTTTCAGTCATTCATTGGTCTTTAGTATAGTCCCAAAGTTGTACAACCAAAACACTAATGCCAAACTCAGTAGAAGTCACTCTCCATATTCGACTTTCCCTCTCCCCTAATAACTATTACGTTACCTTCTGTCTCTATGGATTTAACTATTCTGGAAAGTTCATATAAATGGAATCACATAATGTGTGTCCTTTGTGTCCAGCTACCTTCACTTAGCATAATGTTTTCAAGGTTCATCCATCTTATAGCATATATTACTACTATACTCCTTTTTTATGGCTGAACAATATTCCATTGTATGGTTATGTCATATTTTCTTTATCCATTCGTCAGTTGATGAAAATTTATGTTTTTCCCACCTTTTGTCAATTATGAATAATGCTACTATGAACATTTGTGTACAAGTTGTCAAGTCTTTTGTCTCCAGACCTAGAAGTGGAATTGCTGGGTCATAGGGTAACTCTATGTTTAACTTAAGGAAGAGATGACATAGAGTTTTCTAAAGTAGCTGTCCCATTTTACATTCTTCCCAGCAATGTGTAAGGGTTTCAGTTCTTCCATAAGCTTTCTCACCAGCACTTGTTGCTGTCCTTCTTTTTGTTTATAGCCATCTTAGTAAGTATAAAATGGTACTACACTGTGGATTTAATTTGCATTTCCCTGTTAGCTAATGATGTTGAACATCTTTTTATGGGCTTATAGCTCAATTGCATAGCTTCTCTGTAGAAATGTCTATTCAGATTCTTTGCCCATTTTCAAGTGGGTTGTCGACTTATTATTGAATTGTTTTAAGTATTTATATATTCTAGGTGCAAGTTCTTCATCCGAGATATGACTTGAAAATAATTGGTTTTCTTTTCACTTTCCTTTGAAGCACAAGTTTTTGATTTTGGTGAAGTCCAAAATAATTTATTTTTTGTTTTGTTGTTTGTGTTTTTGGTATTATAACTAAGAAGCCTTCCACAAATCCAAGGTCTTGAAGATTTACTCTTACATTTTATTCTAAGTGTTTTGTACAATTTTAACTCCTATATTTAATTAAGTCTATAGTCTGTTTTTTTAAGATTTTATTTATTTATTTGACAGAGGTGCCCCTATAGTCTATTTTTAAGTGTGTGTGAAGGGGAATATGATGAAGGTCCAACTTTATGTTTTCCATGTGGATAACCAGCTGTCCCAGTACTATTTGTTATACACACTATTCTTTTCCAATAATTTGTCTTAGGACCCTCATCAATAATTAATTGCCCATAAATGTGAGGGTTGTTTTCTGAACTGTCGAGTCTATTGTAATGATCTATGTATCTGTCTTTATTCCACTACCACATATTCTTGATTATTGTAGTTGGGTAGTAAGTTTTGAAATTAGGAAATGTGAGTCTTCCACTATCCTTTTTCAAGATTGTTTTGGCTATTCTGCATCACTTGCATTTCCACATGAATTTTAGGATTACCTTGTACATTTCTGCAGAAAGGACAGCTGGAATTTTCCTAAGGATTGAATTGAAACTGTCAAGCAATTGGGAGAATACTGCTATCTTAACACTAAGTTTTCCAATCCATGAATATTGGTTATCTGTCCATTTATTACATATTTCATTTCTTTCAATGATGTTTTATAGTTTTTCGTATATACAGCTTGCCCTTTTGTTAAATTTATTTCTAACATTTTTTTCTGATGCTATTAGAAATGAATTTTTTTCCTTCATTTTCAGATTTTTCACTGCTTGAAGGTAGAAATAAAATTAACTTTTGTATGTTGATCTTGTATCCCCTAAATGTGTTTATTTGCCTTAATGGTTTTTTGTGGATTCTTTAGGATTTTTCCATGTATAATATTACGTTATCTGCAAATATAATTTAACTTCTTCCTTTCTGATCTTGGTGCTGAGTGGTGACAGAATATACAACCCAAAAAACCACTTTGGCATAAGGAGAATTTGAGTTAAAATCACTTGAAAAACAACAGAGATACAAGAAGGGTATGTAATCTCCCCTTTTCCTCCTGAAAACAGGAGATAAAAACTGCCATGGGAAAGATACCCTCCCTGCACCACAAGAAAAGAAACATTCTTATATGAAAAGTTAAAGCCAAGAGAATTTTGTACAGACTTTTCTAAAATAATCTTTATTTTCCTTTAGCCTCCCTGCATTGCTTCGTTACTTTCCCATAATTGCCTCCCTTTGTTCAATCCAATATTGAAGCATGTAGATTTTACAGTTTCTTTGGTTCTTCATTCCTTATGAACGTTCCCATGTCACCTAATACTTACATAAATTGGTGTGTTTTTTTCTTCTATTAATCTGTCTTATGTCAATTTAATTCTCGGGCCCAGCCAAAAAGCCCTTAGAAGTTAAAGTCTACCTCCTTTGCAATGTCTTTACAATGCTATTATTTTTCTGGACTAATTGCACTGGCTAGAACTTCCAGCACGGTGTTAAATAGAATTGACTCCAGTATACATCTTTGTCTTCTTCCTGATCTTAGGGTGAAAGCTCTCAGTCTTTTGCCATTAAGAATAATGTCAGCTGTGGGATTTTTGTAGATATTCCTTAATGTTATTAAGTTCTCTTCTAAGTTTGTTGAAGTTTTTATCATGCAAAAGATTCGATTTTGTCAAATGCTTTTTCTGCATCTATTAAGATGATCATTTGGTTTTTAGCCTTCCTATTCATATGGCATATTACTTTGACTGATTTGCATATGTTGAATCAATCTTGCATTCCTGGGATAAATCCCATTTGATCGTGGTACATAATCCTTTTTATATGTTGCTGGATTCACTTTGCTAATTATTTTGTTGAGGCTTTTAGTATCTATATTCATAACAGATATTGTAGTTTTCTTATGATGTCTTTATCTGGTTTGATATCAAAATAATACTGGCTTCATAGAATGGTTTGGAAAGTGTTTTCTCTTAATTTTTGCAAGAGTTTGTGAAAAATTGGTATTGATTATTCTTTAAATATTTGGTAGAATTCCCCAGTGAAGCCCTCTGGGCCTGGGATTTTCTATGTGGAAAACGGTTTGATTACTAATTCGTTTGATTACTAACTCAGTTTCTTTACTTGTGGATTTATTCTGATTTTCCGTTTCTTCTTGAGTCAATTTCAGTAGTTTATACCTTTCTAGTAATTTGTCTATTTCATCTAGGTTATCTAATTTGTTGGTATAGTTGGATAATATTCCCTTATAGTCCTTTTTACTTCTCTAAGGTCTATAGTGATCTTTCCTCTTTTGTTCCTGATTTAAGTAACTTGAGACATCTCTCTTTTTTCCTTGTTCAGTCTAGCTTAAAGGTTTGTCAATTTTGTTTACCTTTTCAATGAAACAATTTTTAGTTTTGTTGACTTTCTCTATTGTTGTTCTATTTCACTTATTTCCAGTCTAGTCTTTATTATTTTCTTCCTTCTGCTTCCTTCAGGTTTAGTTAGTTCTTCTTTTTCTAGTTTTAGAAGGTGAAAAGATGTTCCTTATTTTTTAAAATAGGTATTTATATCTATACAGTATGCGCTGCCTGGATCCCGTTAGTTTTCATTGTTCTTTTATTTGTTTGTTTGTTTGTTTTCATTCATTTCAAAGTATTTTCTGGTTTACCTTCTGAGTTCTTCTTTGACCCACTGGTTATTTAGGAATATGTTTAATTTCCACATACTTGTGAGTCTCCCATATGCTTTGTTATCAATTCCCAATTTCATTTTCTTGTGAATACCATTTTCTTAGTTGGATCTACTACCTTGACAGCAGTACTTAATATTGAAAACTGCTTTTTTCTCTTTAATCCCCACTTAGCACTCTCAATTCCCCTTGCCCTGCTGTATATATTTTTTTCTACCAGAGTACTTATCACCATACAATTTACCACAGAATTTATTGTGTTTATTATTTATTTTGTATGTCTTTCTGTCCCTTTCCTCTAAAATGTAAGCTCTCCAAGGACAGAAAATGTTTCTGGTTAGTGGTGTATTCCAAGTGCCTGAAACAGAATAGGTCCTCAATAATATTTAGTGAATTAATAAATTAGTGAATATATGTTAGCCAAATAACGAATGAAGTTTTAAGATATATTTTAATGAAACATTTGAGTTATTCCCAAACACATTGTCTCTACCTATTAGAATCCTATGATGACCCCCTCTTTATATTCTCTACAGACATACCAGTATAAGAATGGACAATTTAGGTCTTGAAAATGAAACACCATATTTCCTTTAACATGAATGATTATTAAATCATTAAAGCCAATACTAATTTAACCCACCCAAATAAATTACACAATAATATAAATAGTATTTTGCCTTTTTTCCTTTGGTATATGTGTCATTCAACTTTAATAATGCTGACATTTCCCTCCATTATTTTATGCTTTCACTTTATCTGAATTTTATTTCATTTAGGAAGCAGGAGAAGTTCTTGGGCTTAAATCCTATTTTAAAACTAATATTTAGTGTGACTCAACTGTTTCAATTAGCTGCCTCAAAATTTATCAACAAGGGTCGATTTTTCTTTTCTTTGCTAGGCTGCCCTTTACATAAAATTGGATGCAAATGGTGATACTAAATCAGCACATGCCACTGTTAGTACTTTAACACAGTTACAACATTTAATAGAGCAACTACAACTTATAAATAATCAATTTTAAATATGCAAGAGGCAACTTCCCGTCATAACCTCTCCTTCCTACCCCATCCTTCCCTCCCCTAGGTCCATCCTTATCCTCAGCACTTATAAACCTATAGCAGAGAAGAAGTTAAGGCCCAGATAAATTGTAAGAGTTAAAAATCCCCAGTCTGGATCATTGGCACCATCAACTCCGCTGAAGTGAGATTTTCAGGGTATAATTCTCTGCAATCATGAAATTGGTTGAGAATAATAACAATACTGTCACTGGCATTTGCCATCCTGTTTTCCTACAGTGTTTCAGTTGAGCCACTGCCTCACAAGTGATAATTCAGTGAGTCATGAGAGTAACGCAGTGTGGAGAATTGTTAGCTCCTGCTGAAATCCATCATGGCTGGAACACAGAGTTCAGACATCTAAAGGAGGTGGGGGTGGGGGATGGGGAGGTGTAGATCCTCTGGCATTTGTATTACCCAGGAGTTAGGTAACATTGAAAGCCAAAAAGTAGAAAGAGGATAGTATTCTTTTTAAAACTAAGAATTTTCAATGGTCTTGTAAGTCTGTTGACATATATTTAGTATATAAATGTGAAAATGTGTGAATTTATTAGATGGTATGATATATACCTTATTGAAGCACCTTACACATCTATACATATTGCTTTGGAAAGAAGATTTTGATAATTCCTGGAACAAAACACATTCAAAGAAATTAGAAAGTCTACAGTTCCTTTGAAAAGATGATGAAAAGCATTACTAGTCATTAACAAAGAAAAAATGTGTTTGGATTTCAAAATATACATGGGATGTTGTACCAAGAAGGCAAGGTGTCAGTCATTTTCACCCCAAGTTTTAACCGATAGCTTTTAAATTAAACCTAATCAAAACAATAATTCCTTAATTTGCTAATTATTTGCTCTGCTAGAGACTTGCCCGAATGTCCCTTTCTCCATGTATATGTGTTTGTGCACCCTGTAAAGCTGGTACCCTTTACCAGTTATTCCATGTCTGTAGTAGCAGCTATGCTGCATGACTGTGAGCCTTTACATAGTGGACTAGTGTAGAAATCACATATGCATCTCAAAATGATGATACCGAGCTGAATATGTAGAGGAAAACTCCTCTTACTTACATTGCTAATGCACTATAGTCTAACATTTATGAGTCACGTAATTTATATTAACATCAGCCTTTTAAAATCAGCACACAGTGAAGTTTCAGGGATTGTTCGTAAGTCTGTACACTTTGTTACAACTTTCTGCTGTCTTAAAAAGCAATAATTCTGTTCCTTGTAGTAAATCAGTTTCTTTAATGCCATGGCAATTTTTCTATATTTTCAACTTTAGGAAGTGACAAAAGGATGGAAGGAGAAGCTTCCTATTACTTGGGCTTAGCATACCTAGCTGCTGAAGAGTATGAAACAGCATTAACAGTAAGTTGAAGTAAACTTTTAATCATTGCCATTTTTAATGTTTACTATATTGTATTTATTTTACTTCATATGTTGTTATAAAACCAACAGAAATGGGTAGTCCTCTATCTTTCTATAGAGACCAAAGCAGAATAGCAGTTCTAGAAAAATTGGTTTTTTTCCTTATGGTAGGCAGTATATAATCAATTACCAAGAAGTGCTTTAGGATACATAAAAGTTAAATATGTGGGGTAATGTGATCATCAACACTCATTCCCATATCACTGAGGATAGACTTGGGTTTAAATGATGGCAAAAAAGTAAAAAGAAAAAAGAAAAGAAATGAAAAATCATAAACTTATAATAAATAATCATAAATAAATTATTATAAATAAATAAGAATCATAAACTTGTGATTTGGGAAATTTTGCTTGGAAAAGACTGTGTTTATGCAGTCGAGTGAATTGCATTGCTATGGACCTTTATGGGGGGAGGCAGCAAAGATGGAGAGCACTGTTGATTCCGATCTGAGAAGTAGCCTGCTCCATGATGAAAATCAGTGTGTGCCTATTTTATGACCAAAGTTCCGGTGTTTGGCTAAAAAAAACAAACAAAAAAATGTCAGGGCTATCTTTTCTGTATTATAACAGAAATCATTTTTTTCTTTCATTTTTCTCTTAGCTCTAATATAGTGCAAGTGTAGTTTCCTATTTCATTTCATGTATATCTCTCATAATCATTTTATCTGATATACAGTATTGGCTTTATCTTCAGCTTCGAGGATTTTGGATTTGCTATTTTAGATAGTCATGCCAAGGAGGATTCATCATGGGAAATAGATTGTTCTAGATGACTCTTCTGCTTACTAGTTTTTGGTTAATGACATACATTCAGCAATGCTGTGTTCCAGGGAACACAGAAGCCAGCACTTCCTTTTTGCAGCTACTTTAATGAGAATGGCCAACTTGAGAACATAACTATAATTCCAAGCAGGAGGAATAGGGGTTTTCTGAGTCGGGAGATAAGAGTGGTTGATTCCAACACTGAAGATTAGGGAGGTTGCACAGAGAGCTTTTCAAGAGCAGGATTTCTATAGACAGAAAGTGTGGGAGTCAAAGATGATAGGATATTAGATACACACACACACACACACACACACTCTCAACTTGAACAGACTTAGTTTGTTTGGGAAGCAGTGAATTGTCAGGTGCAGGTATGAAATCAAGATGGGAAATTAGGTGAAAACTAGCTTATAAGTTCTCTCTCTCCCTTTCTCTCTTTCTCTCTCTCTCTCATGCACAATGCAAACACATGGCAAAATAAATTCAGTCAATACAATAGAGTTTACACTGAAAAATAAACCTTCCCTCCACCCTGGTATTCAGTTTTACTGTTCTTTTCTCAAAGGTAAATGTGGTTTCAAGTTTCAGGTTTATTTCTCAAAAAATATTCGTATGTATATATACCACATAAGTGAATAAACATATATGTTTTTTTCATTGTTTACAAAATTGTAGCACTTTATATGTGGTGTTCTGCATCTTGAGTTAACTTCTTCCTCACTAATGCATAAAGACGTGCCTCTTTTTAAAGGGCCACATGGTGTCCCATGTTATCGTTGTACCATAATGGATTTAACCAGCTCCTATTGGTGGGCATTTAGGTTATTTCCAACCAGGTTGTATTGCAAAGGGTGTAGCAGTGAATAGCTTTGTGCCAAAGTGAGAGATGATCTGCAGAATCAATTCCTAGTAGTGGAAATGCTGAGTCAGGGAAGAGATAAATTACAGTTTTTTGTTTTTTTTTCTAAACTTCCCTTCAAAGAAGCTTCATCAGTTTACATTCCTACAAAAATAAATGAAGGTACCTGTTTCCTTTGGACATTAGGCACATATGTGTAATATGTGCTGTGAATGTTTTTCCAGACCACTGTTTTTTTTTACTTTACTTATGAAATTTTTCCATGCTAAAATTCCATGGCCGAATTTATCGACCTCTTTTTCCATGACTTCTGGACATTCTTAGGAAGACTGTCCTCATTCCAAAATTATTATTTTTTTAAATTTTATGGAGGGTTGAAGGGTTTTAAATGCTTTGCTGAAGAGTGTGAAACTCATTTTAAGCAATGTGGGATTTTTAATGATTTTTGATGAGGCTGGTGATATGATCACATTAATTTATTCCCAGCTGTTTATTAAGCACCCTCTGTGTGACAGACATCAGGCCAGGCACAGATCTGGTCTATAATTGCAGAAGATAACACTACTGGTATAGTCTAGTAATGAATGGATTGAAGGAGCAATATTTGGCATCTAAGGGGCAAATTTCTTGAAACTGGTACTCCTTTCAGAAAAGTATTTAAAGTGTTTTCCTGAAAGTATGGAAACTATAAATCAAACATAAATCTCATGTTCATATTAGCTGTGTGAACTTGGACAAGTCCCTTAAACTCTCTAAGTCTCAACTGCTTCATCTATCCAAGGGGACTAATAACTACACTTACTTTTTTAGTGTGTAATGGATTGAATGGTGACCCCAAATGTCCACTTCCTAATCCCTGGGGCCTGTGATTGTTACCTTATTTGGGAAAAGAGTCTTTACAGATAGATGTACCTAAGGGCCTTGAGATGAGGCGATCATCTTGGATTATCTGGGTGGGCTTTAAATCCAATGACAAGAGGCCTTTTAAGAAAAAGGCAGAAGGAGATTTGAAACAAAGGACAAGAAGACACATACAGGGAGAAGATAACCACGTGAAGATGGTTCAGAGATTGGAGTCATGCTGCCACAAGTCAAGGAATGCCAGGAACCACCAGAAGCTGGAAGAGTCAGGAAGGATCTTCCCCCAGAGCTTTTGGAGGGAACATGGCTCTGCTGATACCTTGATTTCAGACTTCTAGCCTTCAAAACTGTGAAATAATCAATTTCTTTTAATTTAAGCTACCTAGTTTGTGGTAATTTGTTGCATTAGTCCTAGGAAGCTAATACATACGGTGATTAGGAGAGATCATTTATATAGAGTTTTTTAAAAGTGCCTGCCTTGTATATAATAAACATTTGGTAATTGTGAGCTTTTATTATTTTTACTCTAACTTAAGTCTCTCAACTTCAACAGTAGTAGTGAAGGTGGGAGGAAGTAGTTTCAGAAGTTATGCAGGACTTGGAAATAGACTAATAGACGGAAAGTGGGGAAGACAGAGTTCCTTGGATGGCCCTAGGTTCCTGGCTATGAAACTGGATGGATGCTGGTGTCATTTACTAAGCTGGGGAATGCTATTGGATACCCAGGCTGGTGGAGAAATGGGGAGTTCACTTTCAAATATGTTGAATTTGAGGAGTTTGGAGTTATCCAAGGAGAGATCAGATAGTGGTATATGTAGGTCTATAGCTCAAGAGAAAGTCGAGATTGGAGCTACTATACCATTCGATACTGTATAAATCTGTAAGTATTCAGCATTTTGAAGCACTGGAGTGGAGATTTCCTAGATAGTTGATAATGATGAGTAAAAAAGGCCTAGGACCAAGCTTGCTGAAGGTGGTAAGTACAAAGCAGGGGCATCCAGGGAGGTAGGAAGAAAATCAGGAATGGAAGATCACATACAAGCCAAGGAACCCCAGGTGTGTCTAAAAGACAGAAGTATGCAAACCCCTTCTGCCTCCTATCCCAGATTTTGGAATGGAATGAGAGCTCCTTACAGATATTTCCTGTGAGAACTCAACCCCTCTTCCCAGGCATGTACCTTGGTGAGAGTCACGATTAGTTAATTCTTGTCATTTACTGCTCCAGCTGGGGTGAAGGCTTTGGGAAACACTGCAGCCCATATTCAAGGCCCCAGGCTTACTGCTACAGTAAAGAGTAGCCTTTGCATTCGGGAAGAATGAGAGGCTGTCGTCAGAGCCCAGGTCTTGCTTGTGGTAGACTATTATTGTCTTTTTGGAACACAGCTTGCCCAGAACTGAGGGCTTACAGGAACTAAGCTTAAAGTTTGGACCAAGTCCACAGGCAGAGCTGCGGGACCAATGAAGGATCTGTTGTCAGATCTGGATACAAGATGCTAAGAGCAAAATAGAGAAGGCATCAGATTCACAGTTGTACAACAGGAAACGGAACAGGTACCAAGAAATCACCGAGGAACAGGAAGCTGGAGTTGGGGTGTGCCTGAGATGGGAAAGGGACATGAGCGTTTGTCCCTGATTCAGGCCATGGAGTTCTTGCTCAGGTTGATTTTAGAGGGCAGCCTGTTTTTGCTATTGTAATGAAACACTTCCACAAAACCTGACATCTTGCTTTGATTTCCGATTGAAGGTCATGTCTTTTCCTTCTCTCTAATACCTAACTTTAGCCACTCTCCTTGCTTCTTTTCCAAGGTAAAAGGACTAAAACCCCAGAGCAGGACAGAGCACTCCTTATTTAGTGAATAGGTTATTAAAAAATACATGATCAATTAATAAATAGGATTGACTCCTTGATCGATTGATGAGATATCTGCCCAGTTATCTAATCACAAAGTAAACATTCAACATATAAAAAATCTTCTCTTTTGAAATTCTCCCTTACCCTACCTCCCCACCCTGTGCAGTATGACCAACACTATCTTCATCTGTTTGAGGGCATGGATGGTGTTGCTGTCGCAGTGTGGCTGTGGAGAGGGGCAAGAATGCCCTGAAATTAGTGTGGTCATGTTGGAGCCAGCCTGAGATAGCAGACAGTTACACTCAGCATTCCCCTTCCCATTTTATAGTCAGTCTTTCATTCTTGGCTTAAAGTCCACATACTCTTTTTTTCCCTTATTTGTATTTTAAGCTTGTAATTTGGAATATTTCCAAATTTTTAGTACCATACCCTACATTTACCCTCTTTCCCTCATGAATTTCTCCCTTTCAATAATGTTCATCTGTTTAAAGACGTTTACGTGATTTGTTCGAAGAAACTTGGCTTAGAGAAACCTGTCACAAGTAAATATTACTGATTAATAGTTTTGATGATCTGAAACAGAAGGGATTTTGACATTTTGCTAGTGGATCTTAATTTAAGGGCTTTAATTTATTAATAAATGATGACTACATTAATAGAAGAATATACTGACAAGCATATGAATAGTTTGGTCATCCATTCTTTGCCAATAGAGTGTATTTATTGGATGAGAGAATAGAGTTAAACTAAGACAACATAATGGATTTATTTAGGGTTGATATCCCTGCTAATGAAGAAAGGGTATTTGGGGAAGAGAAGTGATAGTTACTCTAATAAACTTATGCAGGAGGTCATCGAGACCCTGACATTTAAAGGTGAAAATGCTACCTGCATTTATCAGGTGCTGAGAAAAGAAATAGTAATTCCCTTTGGCCATCATCAATTTAGACCTGCACATGTTACAAGTAGAGTAAATTCTGAATTTTAGAAGATAAATGTTTCTTATGAAGTCTTAAAATTTCAGAGAGAAAAATATTTTACTAAAAGTCACATTCAAGGCTTTTGCAAAGTTGGACCCACTTCTACAATCAAATATTGGAACCATAAAGTTAATTTAAGAAACAGAAGGGCCTCCCTTAGCACTGTTTTATGCATGAATTTTCTTTCTCTCTAAATATTCCATTCCACTTAATAATTTCAGGAACACCAACTTTAACAATCCTCAGTACATTCAGTGAATTATTTGCTTCTCATTATTTAGCAATAATGTAGCCTATCAAAAATTATACTATGAAAGCAAAATTCATCATATTGATACTTTGTTTGCTTTTATGGTATAAGATTCATCACATATACTATTATTTAATTATTCCACATATAAAACAGTAGCCATCTTTATATTTGCATACTTGTCAGCATCTTTATAATAGCTTAGAATGCTTCTAACATTGGTGTTAGCTTATATACATGGTTAACCTAAATCTCTAGCAGCATCCCATAGAAAAATGCAAATAAATAATGTATCAGAAAAAATAGTTACACTAATATTCTAGCAACTCACAGATTGTTGATAAATATTAACAATAAAGGATATAGATTATAGTTGTGAAATGATACATTCTTAAGGTTTTGCTAGGTAATTGAAATTAAATTGTATTTGTTCTGTCAACTCAGTATACACAAACAAAGGGAAAGTCATTATGTATCAGAAAGCATTTCTAACAAAGAATGACTTTTTGATTTATAATGTTTAGCTAACCAAAGTTTGGGGGGGGTAATTCTTGCAGTCATTCCTTTTTCTATTTAGTTTATAACCTTCTGCCTTAAAAGTCACCCCATCCTTGATAGCAATGGGCTTTTCATCCAAATTACAGTCTACCTGACATACAGATACCTTGGCAGATTCCACAGTAATGTACATCAAACAGGTTTTCTTTTTGGTCACTTTTATAAGTGAAGACTGTTATCTACTCTGAAACCATTACATGACCCAAATAAATCCACATTCCTCACAGCTCACTTTCAGTATAATATCATATTAAAAGAAAAAAAATCCAGCAAGCTAAAAGAAATTTCAATTTCTACCTACTTGTCCTCAAAGAACAGTAAAAGAGATAAAATTCTTAACTCCCAGTAACATTTTTTAAAATCCTCTCTCATTCCATTCAAAAAGATCTTTAATTTGTCTGTCTGTAGATATTCTGAAGCCTGTATCCTCACATCACTCTCTAAACCCAAAGTTTCCTCCTGTAGTCCACTCACTCATGGTTTACCACTCTCATTTCTTCTGTCCTTCTGCCTCTCTTCTCTCCCTGATCAAGGAATGGGGGGTTCTTTTCAGCAAGCTCATTTCTACTTCTTACATCCCTACTCCCCTCCTACCCCAATGATAACTCCGATCTGCATGATAAAACCCAGGAGTAGTGGGGCTGGTTTAGGGGAGAAAGGAAGACATACCAAGCAGGCTGTGCCAGAATGAGTAGACTGGGAAAGGGGAGAAAGCAAATGCTCTTGCCTTAATTATTTTTTATTCTCTTGCACTACATGCGACAGATTCTTGAACACAACGTGTCATAAGAAAAAAAAAATGTAAAGAAAAAGTAGTAAAAGGAGAGAGAGGGAAAGGAAGTAAAGGAGCCAAGGCAAAGGAGAGGTCAAGAAAGAGGCTATCTAAGGCTCTGTCTGCAATCAGGTCCTTTGTGCATTATTTCAAATACTTCCAACTCTGCCAAGTTCTGTACATGTGCAGAATAGGATGATATAGTACATTTTTCTGATGGACCATACCTGCTAATGTATGTGGGCTGAATAGCTTTGTCTGTAGGAGCATTTGCTTCTGTGCATCTGCATGTGTGCCCTCTTCCTAGCTGCTTCCAGCTCCATGTAAAGGACTCTTGGAGGCCAGTTTAATACGGAACCATGATACCTGGTTAGAGTCTTAGATGCTCACATCTCCTGCCAAATCTTTGACTAATGTAAGTTTGCACGAAGTAAAGGCAGTAAATTGTAGCATTTCTTGAATAAGGAGCTCTCCACAGGCTTTTAAAAGTGTATTTAATAACTCTTTGGAGTGTGAGGGCAACAAAATGGCTGAGATGGTGGGCTTTAAAATCAGGCTGATGGAGGACCGAATCCCAGCTTTGCTCCTGCCTCGTCATCGGACATTGCACAAGTGACTTCAGCTTTCGAAGCATTCGTTTCTTCATCTATAAAATAGGGACATTATGATCCGTGGCCTCAAAACAGCTTTGTGAGAATTAAGTAAGAAAATGTGTGTAGGGTTTGTGGTGTAGGAGCTAACATATAGAGAACCACAACTATTGTATCACCACTAATATGCATTAACAGACTTATTTTCCAAAGGGCAGAGATGGTCAAACATCTATAAAATCATGATTTCTGGGTTTTGTTCTAGGCCTCAGTATTCCCAAACCAGTTGTTAACATAGACCAAAATGTTAAAGGTATAGGCGAAAGTCTATATCATAGATGTGGAAGTAGGAGTTTACTGGGGAGTTCTATTACATGATAAAACAACACCTTTTTGTAAGACAGTTTAAGTGTATATAACAATAGCTCTCTAAGCGTTAAGTGGTCCAATATGTGAGCTGACAGTACGTTTTGATGTACGATCTTTATATGGGAGGTAACTATTATATAGAAAGAGCCTATGGGAGACGCCTGGGTGGCTCAGTTGGTTAAACATCTGCCTTGGGCTCAGGTCATGATCCCAGGATCCTGGAATCGGGTCCCGCATCAGGCTCTTGTGCTTCTCCCTCTGCCTCTCCCCCTTGCTTTTGTGCTCACAGGTACTCTCTGTCTCTTTCTCTCTGATAAATAAATAAAAACTTTCAAAAGAAAAAAAGAAAAGAAAGAGCCTATGGTGCTCTAGCATGTGGGCTAGAAGGCATGGATCCTAGTCCTGTGTGCCGCATGCTAGCTATTTACCTTGTTTAGTCACTGAACTTCTTGGAGGCTCAGTTTCATGTGTCAAATAGGGATGGCAATGGCAGCTTCACTTTTTCTTTGTGAAGATCAAATGGAAAAAAATGTATGTTTACACGTTAGACTAGAAACAGTCTTCAAATGTAAGATACTATTATTACCACAGGCTATGATATAATTAGCACTGAGTAACGATAGCAGTGATTCTCTGGTAGGTAGCATTTATTGAATATCTATTCCAAGTGCTGCTTTATACGTAGTTTTCAATTGTAATTTACTATATTTGTCATATGTAAATTACAAAATGCTTAAATTTATCTTTGTATCAGCACATATTTTTGTAAGGGAAATGTAATAAACCAACATTGGATAAAAAACTTTTTCCTACTAATTTATTAATAACTTTTTCTTGAGTGAAAAAAATGGGATTTATCCCCCAAAAAAGGAATTTGAGTACTTTCTTTATTTAAAGATCAGAGCTATTCACTACCCATTAAATAGAAGTTGCTTCACTTGCCAGTTAGAAATCATTACCTAAAATTGACCCTTCTGTTCTTGCTTAATAGCCTCAGTATCTGAGGAGAGCTCAGATGCTGGCACAGAGGAAATCATGGCCTCCTTTCCCCAGAGGGCCACGGGTTATTATACAAAACATGCAGACAATTCTGCTTGCAGCCAGTTTGCCTCCTGGTACTGTGTAGTTCATCACCAGCTTCTGAAGCATGCTAAAGAGGGCTCGCCACTCAGCTTGAGACGATTCAGGTGGAAGCTCAGGGGTCTCAGCAGTCATTTTCCTGCTTTACATCAGAGTTCTCATCCGCTTTATCCTTTTGTCCCATGACCCACCTCAGGCAGTCTCCTTCTTGGGAATCTAAAAGGAGCAGCTGTTACAGATCCCATTTCCCCCAATTGTTGCCACACAGATCTCCTGTTTAGCATCATCCCCTCTCCACACGCCCCCTCTCCACACGCACCCCTACAAGCACACAAATAGCACTTTCTTTTCATTCCATAGGTTCTGCTCATAGAGAAAGGCTCAAAATATCCATTATCTGACAAAAAAATGGTAGGATTAGAAACACTGAGAGAAGAAAATAGTCATATTTCCCAATTTTAAAAAATATGTATTTCTAAACACACTGAATTATATTACCAAAATTATTATAAGCAATAATTTCAAGCATGGTGTTAATAAGTATTCCATATCTGAATTTATTTTATACCTTTTGAGCAGTTAGCCTTACTTGGAAAATAGCATGTTAAGTAGTTCATGAAAAATATGTTTTAATAATTTGGAGATTATGCTAATATAAAATGTTTTCCTAATAATTTTGCTACTGTTATCTCTGTATTTAAAGTCATGACCTTTCTAAAACAGTAAAGCAGATAACCTTACAGTAATAGTTTAATATAAATTTTTGTAGGAAAGATTGTGTGCAGACTAGAATCTTAGTAAATTGAATGTTTTTTTTTTTTAATTTTCTCATTAATGGGGAGTTGGACTCTCTTGAAGCATTTTTCCTATTTAATTCTCCTAATGGTTCTTTTCCTTTACAATGTTACAGCTTAGGAAAATAGCGTGTGTGTTTTCTTCTTTTTAACTGATGAAAACATTATGGTATTTGTCATATAGATTAAAGTATTTGCCATTTAAATGACAAATGCATTATAGGAAAATCAGAATACTCAAGAAAAAAAATGAATCTCCGATTTTTTTTTTAAACAGGAATCTGTAGGCAAAAATTTAAAGTCATAGACTGTCATGGAAAGGAAGAGATGTTTTATGTCAAGAAAGACTTAAATTAGTATAAAAACTGATTTTCTAGCCATAGAATTTATTGTTTGTTTGTTTTTGAAATGTGAAAACTGGTTTTGGATCCCCTTGAGATGTAGAATGCCACATTGACCAAAACTTCATGATGATGTTGATTATTCATTCTAAAAAGAAAGTGCTGCTAGGGTACCTCTTTACAAAGCTACTGGAATTTTTGTTTCCAATTGTTCACATCTTAAGAAACAGCTCAAAAGTTTCTGATACTCATTTTATGAGAAAATGAAAAGAAGCATAATTATCTTGATTTGGTTCACTCTAAAGGGGATGAACTTCCAGACTCCAAAAATTGAGTACCCTCACCAACTATCCTGAATAGTGTGACATATGGAACATAATGTATGTATACTCCTTAAAGTTCAAGGCCTAGCATCTGAAAATGTTCTCTGGAGCAATAAAGCAACCTACATAGTTCATCACAAGACTAATTGTGTGACAGACCTAGAGGCAACGGCACAGCTGTTAGCGCACGTTGATCTAGAGACTGCAAAGGAAGAGGCATCACACCTGCAAGAACCCAGAGATGATTACAGGATTAGATGTGTTAAACAATAGTGTGGGGACCATACGAAGTCATTATACAGAGAGCCGAATTCTCTCTCTCCCTCAGCGACACGGGAAGGGGTACCTTCAGAAGGAAAAATGTAATTCAGCATCTTAAAATTTACCCATAACAGTCTCAAACATATCTGTAGGATAGACGATTACTTGATCTTCAGTTAACACCTAGCTTGATGTTAGAAATTCTTCAGTATAAATAGTGCTCAACTAAAAATAACATATACTAGACTTTAGAAATAGCATTAACTCTATACTCCTAATATTCAGTCCATACACTTAAGGAAAGATTTTACCTAGCAATTTTAACTTTCTCCTCAATAAAACATTTAAAAGCTTAGTTAACTAGTAAAATAATCTTGTTTAAGATTGTCTCACTTTTCTGGTGAATGTCTTCTATTAACCCCCTGTTTTTTCTTAAATGATAATGATGATGGCCAGGGATAGAGAAATAGAAGGAAGATAACAGAGAAACTAGCCAATCCACAAAATGACATTTAATTCATGAATAATCAAGTGTTGATATTTTAGATGTGTACAACAGCTTTTGTTTATGAGCATTTCAAGGGAGAGGTTTAATATTCTTTTACATAACATCATGACTTAGAGGCAAAAAGTTAAGAAGTCAAATAGTATCGAAGGTTGGCAAGAATGTGAGCACCGAGAACTGTGATTAGAAGTGGAAGCTGGTCCGGAGAATGCCAGGGTGAGTAAGGATTCAAGAGCTGAATTCAGGCCAGCCCCTCTCCTCAGAGAATCTCCAGCAACACATGGAGGGCCGATGAGAGGAAAGGGAATAAGAGTGGGGAGGGAGGATGAAGGAGAAGACTTTATTAAAAACAAGTGAGGGGGCGCCTGTGTGGCTCAGTGGGTTAAGCTGCTGCCTTCGGCTCAGGTCATGATCTCAGGGTCCTGGGATCGAGTCCCACATCGGGCTC
>NW_019154087.1:67485353-67501854 GCF_002288905.1 Enhydra lutris kenyoni
AAAAAAAAAACCAAAAAAACAAGTGAGAGTAAAAAATTAATAATAAAAAAAATTGAGGGGCCATGCACTGATGAATAAAAATGTGTCCTGCTATGAAAAGTGCAGCTAACTGGATTCTATGTGCTAAAAGAGTTTCAAAATAAATAAATAACAAAGTGACATAGTCACAGAATACCTTTGATTACAGCCTGAATGTGCCTTATGGTTCTTCCTCAAATACACATTTTCAGAATTTTTTTGCAAGCTCACGGAGCATTCTTTGAGTTTCTGCAAAAGCAGGGGCCACGATAGGTAAACATTTTTGTATCATGAGACTAACAATCCTGATTTTTTTTTTTATTTGGGTTTCCCCAGTAGCAGACTCTGAGACATGGATTTGAGTGCAGGTGCTTTATTTGGGAGAGGTTCTGCCAGCAGGAGAGTCAGGCAAAGGAAGGACCCGTGGAAGGTGTGTTGCTACTGTAGGGAAAGGGAGCTCAGTTTTGCTAGAACCCTCTAGGAAACAGTGTAGAAACAGTTCAGTTATCCCAGTGGAGGGACAAAGGGGTTGGTGCATTTATTCTTCATTTCCCACCCATCAGTGGTCAAGAGAGCAGCTTCCAGGTACACTAACTGTCAGTTCCAGTTGACCATAGCCCAGCCACTGAACAGAAAGTTCCAGGGGCTGACATTAGCAAACTTTGGCTGCAGAGATTATGGGAGGGGCGCTAACATTGCTGACTACACCTGTGCAAATCGCTTGACTTCTAAGCTTCCTTTTCCACACCTGTAAAATAAGCAGGATAAAGTTGCTGTTGGAATTAAATGAGATAAAATAGTAATGTGCTTGGCGCTTAGTAAGCATTCAATAAATGGTAGCTTTGAACAAGGCTCACACTTTTTGCATGATTCAGGGATTACTCTTTTCAGAATTTATCTGCAGGAAATTATTATGAATATATACAAATATTTAGCTATAAGATTGTTTATATAGTTATTAATAGATACAAAGATTTGGCTTCAACCTGTATATACAATGTTATAAGCACTGTTTGTAGTAGTGAACAATCTAGAAACAGGGTAAATGTACAATAGAAATTGACTAAATATTATTGAGTATCCTGTGATGCAAAATAAGGCAGCCTACAAAAATGACACAAGAAGTATTATTATAATAACAAAAATATTATCAATATATTAAGCAGAAAATCAAGGTACAAAACAATTACGATCGTACATACATACCTATGTTTACATACATACATACATATAAGACAAATGTATATATGAAGATACTAGAAACACCAGATTGTTTTCAGTGGTTATCTGTAGGAGCTCAAATAATGGATGACTTTAATTTTCTATTTTGGGGAGAATGATGCATCTGTATTCCCCAAATTTTCTACGATTAACATATACTGATTTTATAATGAGAAAAAAATGATTCCTATTTCTTTCCATTCCTTTAAAAATTTAAAGACTTTAATTAATGTTTTCAGTAGGTTGTATATAGACTGTTCATAGGAAAAATCTTCAGCATAGGGTTGATCATAGCAGTTAGTCATTTCAGCAGCTCATCTCAACCTTAAACACTGAAGAAGGTTATTAAAAGCTTAATAAGTAGTAAAGGGCATTTAAAGATGACCTGATAAGGTGAAAAAATAGTCATATGAATTATAAAGCAAAAATAATAAAATAGGGAGAAAAATAATGCCCTAGAGTGTTTGGTATCCCAGTAAATCTGGCCAAAGTCCACATGAACAAGAAATGGTAATAACTATGTCTATGAAGGGTTTTTTTTTTAAGATTTTATTTTATTTTTATTTGAGAGAGAGACAGTGAGAGAGAGCATGTGAAGGGAGAAGGTCAGAGGGAGAAGCAGATTCTCCGTGGAGCTGGGAGCCTAATGGCGGGAGAGAGGATAGAGACAAAGATGAATTTGAAATTTTTGTTTGAGTAATCCAAAGTAGGATGGTAGTGTTAAATGAGATAAAATCCCAGAGAGAGAACCAGCTAAACCGAGAATTTTTAATCACAATTTGGAGGGTATCTATTGTGTTCATCTTCCCAGAACATCAGACCATTCCCACTTTCAACTTCCTGCTGGCTCTGGTCTTGTCTCTAATGTTGGGGTTACAGATCTCACCACCACTACTCCTTCTTGCCCCTATGAAGCAAATCTCTAGGAGAGGGTCTCTAAACAAGCTCAGCCAATCTGATTGCTTACTAAATTTTTTTTTTTTTTAATTTGAGCCAGTCTTCTTTGGTGAGGAGTTAGCCTGGATGCTTCCAGAACCATGGAGGGTGGTGAGGATGGCTGAGAGTATAAAGCTCATACACAGGGAGAAAACAAGATGAGAAATGGAGGGTGCAATTCCTGGTGACATTTGAGTCTCTAGTTTCCCATTTTGCCTAAATTAGATGAGGTGGTTTCTGTCCCATGAAATAAAATGAGCCTTAATTGATGGAATAGCATCATCATGAATACCAGTAACACCCAGTGGGCCTTTGTGTGCTATATATAGGTCTACAACTCTACCCAACCTTATTATTTACATATTTTACCTCATTTGATGCACACACAAATCCTAAGAGGCAGATATTATTATATTATTATATTTTCTATTTACCTTTACTCCCATTTCACAAAGAAGGCTGAGACAGATTAAATGACTTGTTCAGGGTCACAAAACTAAGAAATGCGGGGCCAAAACTGAAACCACACTCCTAAGTACTAATGCTGTCGCAATTGCTGCAGTTATCAGTAAGATATTTTTATTTAGTTTTATAAAGATTTTATTTATTTATTTATTTATTTGAGAGAGTGAGCATGAGCCGGGGAATGGGCAGAGGGAGACAGAGAGAATCTCAAGCAACTTCCATGCTCAGCATAGAGCCCGACACGGGCTCCATCTCATCATCCTGAGATCATGACCTGAGCTGAAATCAATAGTCAAATGATGAGCCAACTGAGCTACGCCCCAGTAAGATGTTTTTAAACTCATTTGTTAAGTCTCATCATAGATCACATGTATACATTTTTAATAATATTCTCATCTGTTCCACCTCATGAACTACTGGTTGGCATAAGTAACATTTTGTTATTCTTGCCCAGTAGAAATTATTATCGAATAACACTTGAAGCTTAAAAAGAATCACTGTCTGCTGTCAAGCTAGGTCCGAATAGGCACAGAGTTTGGGGACATAGAAAGTAGAAGTAGCAAGTGGCAACAGGCTAGGAATGACCCACTGCTTTGTAGCTTCTCCAGAGAAAGAGACATCAGGAATCCTCACCTAGAATTTCCATCTTCCATCTCTCTCTGACCCTCCATTGGCATAGATAATGGAGTACCATGGATTCTTCACTGGTCATGACTTAACCACATAGCTGAATTTGCCTGTTTCCCGTAGATGTTTTGCTGACAATGAAATATCTAGCAGGACTAGAGTTAATATATCTGTAAGAAGAAAAAGCAATACAATTATTTTTCAAAAGCAGTGTGTTCAACATATTTTTCCTACAACCCTGTATCTCTTTTTGCTACTGATGCAAATTTGCTATCTACTAGCAACTCAGTAAATGCAAGGGAAAGAGCATAAACAAACTTGTTTGTTGGGTGTCCAGCTGAATCATCTGTAGGACAGAATGTTGTAAATCTTGGATAAAATGAAATAGGGGGAGAGACATAGGGTCCTTCTGGTAGATTTCTATGCTCTCTGATACCATCTTAACCATTATCACAATATGATGTAGTGATTAAGAGGATGGCCCCCGGACCTAACTCCAAAGCCTGGTCCTGCCACTACTAATCATGTGACATTGGTGATTGTGCCTCAGTTTCCTCACCTGCAACATGAGGATTACACCAGTAGCTAACTCATAGAGTGCTTAGAAGGGTTAAATGGGCTAACATTCAAAAATCGTTTAGAACTATGTCTGCCTTCCTGCACTCCCTCAATAAATGCTGGCGAATATTATAGAATAGTAGAAGTATGATTTGCTGTGTCTGCACAAGGATTATGCTATCTCCTGCTGCCCTCGCTGACTTACCAGATCAGAGACAAATCTCTTGGCATCCTGCCTTGTAAACTGTAGATGGTATTTATTAATCTAGCTTGCTGATGAAAATTCCAATGGAATAGTAAAGAGATAATGGTTATTGGTCCTTATTATTGTACTGCAAATGATTTAACTATACATTTTTCCTAAATTTAATTAAACATATTCATTTTCCCTATGAGCTTATATTAGCTTACAGCACAGTGACTGTTTATTATGTTCATTTTATATGTTTATAATATCACAGATATTACCAAAATAAACATTTTCCTTTTAAAATATTATGTAAATAATCATTAATATTTGTTATAAGTTGCAAAACCAAAATTACTTTTTAATTGTTTATTTTAATAGATTACATGGAAATAGAGAAGTGCTACCTAGGCAATCATTAGAATCTTCAGAATAGGTTTTGAAAGTGCAAGAAAGACAACCAAATTAGAAGTCAGATATTTTGGGTTCTGGCTGCGGTTTTGTCACAAGCTCTTTGGTCTTGGACAAGTTGTTAAATCTCGTTCGTTTTACTTCACAACATTGTTACAAGATGCCATTTTTATAATCCTGATTGACAATAAGACAGGTGATACCAATAGAAGCCAGAATGTGGGGCCCAGCCTGCATGGTGACATTGTCAGGCAGCATCTTGGTACTGAGGTGGGAGAAAGGGCCAGATAAGAGTGCTGTCTTTGAAATCAGTTGGCTTGGGTTCAAGTCCTTTCTTGATCACTTACCACTTGATAACCTTGGCATCTTGGCTTTATTTTATGTGTCTCAGGTTTCTCACCTTTAAAGGGAGATAAGAATAATGATAATGCCTGAGCGTTGGGAAAATTAAGTTAGTTAATACGTCTAGTCTTAAGAACAATCTGTGATACATTCATGCAGCAAAAGTTTTGGAGCACCATTGCCAGGCCCTGCTCTAGATGCTTGGAATATACCAATAGCAGAACAAAGATCTTTGTCCTCATGGAATGTCCCTTCCATTGGAGAAAGACAATGAAGATGAAATGTAATAAACAAGTGAGTTAGATAGTGTGTCAAACACTAATATGTACTACAGAGAAAAGAAAATATAGAAGGGAATAATTTGGAAGTGCCACAAGTGGTGGGTAGAAGACATTTTCAACAGGTAATCAGAGAAGGCCTCGGTGAGAAGTTGACATTTGAGGAAAGACTGCAGGCAGATGAGAGAGATGATGGAAGTACATTCCAGGTAGAGGTAAGGGGTCAAGGTCAAAGCTCTAAGGCACCAAGCCTAAACCTGGAGGCTTGGGGCCGGTGAGGCTGAGGAAACGCGAAGGGGGAGCAAAGGGAGAGACTCAGAGAGATTAGGGGTGGGATTGTGAAAGGACTTATAAAACAAGGTGGGTTTTTTTTTCTGTGTCAAAAGGGGGTCACTGCAGGCAGAGGAATGACATAATGAATACTCAGTATTAATGATGATTAGCTATTATAATTAGTTCATGTGATGAAAAAAATAGCAGCTGGTAATAGACAAAAGTTGTAACCAGGCAAGCATGAGGTTGACATCTAGAATGTCAGACATTGGGCTGCAGTGGGTACCCCCGTAGGTCAGTAGAGAACAGCTTCTGGGAATAGTGCCAGAAGGTTGTAAGCTGCAAGTGAAGGTCTAGGTCAGCCACAGTCATGCTCAGGGTTATCCAGCAGCAGGTAGATCACAGTGCTTAAGAACAAAATAAGAAGGATCTAAAGCCCAATAAAGCCAGTTCAGATCTTTTCTTCTTCTCCAACCCTAAGACTGTGTGTACTAGAGCAAGTTACCCAACCTAGAGAGGTTTATCACTTAAGTTTATCTCATTTGTATAATGGGAATATTAATGTTTATCTCAAAGGGCTCTGTGCACATTAAATGCACCATGAATATAAAATACTTCACACATGTAGCTTATGCTCCATAAATGGTAGTGACTGCATTGGCAAGTGACAAGCACCAAACCACAGAGACTGAGAGTTAGGACTGGCACTCCTGACAAGAGCATACTGAGGCAACAAGGTAGGTCTCCCAAGCTCGCAATAAGTAGGGACCCAACCGGGTCCCAAGACAGATTTAGGCAGGAAGAACACGATGGGGATGCAGCTCCAGGAGCTGGGACACATGTTGGGAGTTTGGTGTCAAGGCATATGGAAAGAGCCCAGTCCCTGTAATAGAGTTTCAAACGGAACGTGATCTGCGGCAGACTGATGTGATGCCAGGTTTCTGCCCTGGCAGTTAGGGACAGGGATGGCCCCGGGGACTGTGGCAGGTCAGAGTTGCTAATGGGAGGACCCCAGTGTTGAGGATGGCAGGGCTCAGGAAGCAGAGCAACTGGCAAGTCATTACAGAAATGATCTCCACAGTTGCTTCTGGACTCTATAATTTTCCATTTCTAAGTATTGATAAATAATTTGAAAACGCCAAATATAATGGTAATTTTCTAGTTTATCATATAAAACCTAAAGCTTACTCTAAGAACGCTAGCAGCAATATGTTTTGCTATTTTATTTTCAGCTCATATGTTCTTTCAGAGCTGATCAAAGGCATTGGTTTGCGAAGTGTAAAATAAATCACGCTTCTAAATAAACCACTAAAGAGTGTTAAATTGATTTAAGTGATTTTAGGAATATTAATATTTAAAACATCTCTGTCCCAAGCCTCTTTATGACTACCTATAGCAATAATAACTACCATTTCATTCTACCATTCTTCATCTTACAATATTACATAGTAAACTGTGTAAAAAAAACATTATTTTTTATCACTGGAATAGAAGTGTAGGATTTCGGCTATTTATTTATGTTTAAATATCCTGAATTTTATTCAGTCGATAAAAGTATACTCGATTAATGCATTTGCTATACTCTTTGCCTAGGTTGAGGTAAATAGAGTGCAGTGTTTGTTTTTTATTATTAAAGAAATTTTGCCTTCCACTCCCGTTCCTTTATAGTAAATTTGATTTTAAGCAGCACGTATTTCAGGATTAGTCCCAGGTTTGAGAAATTTTCTAGCTTTGGAATTTTGCATCTCCAGCTTATCTGAAAGTATTGCTAAAACTGCATACATGATTTTCATAGATTTTTTTTTTTTTATACATAGGGGAAAGAAGGTATCTGCAGTGTTAAATGGAATATCAGTGAATGTCCCCCCGTAGGAGGGAGGGTCCGGGCACCCAAGCATCCCGTGCACGCGCTTTGGTGTTAGAGTCACCTAGGCTGTGCGGCTGACAGCCAGCTCTGTGAGTGAAGACACAGTGGTGATAAAAGCAACCAGACATCTGGATCACAGTGCACACATTCAAAGACATTTCTGAACCGTTCGCACATTTGTACTCACCCGGGTCCCCAGCCTTGCCCAGGGGCTCGCTCATCATTTTCTTCTCTGCCTCTGCCTGTCTTCATCTTTTTTTTTTTTTTTTTTTTTTTTTTGGTACTTCAGCAACCTCCCTATTCCTTTCCAAGTCACTCCATCTGCTTATGTGTCAGCGTGGCCCTCCTGCCACACGGCTGGCTGAGGAATCCAGGAGCCCTCCCCGCCTCTGCACAGCACTGCCGCGTGCCTGTCACTCCTCAGCGCTCTGTGCCACACTGGCTTGTTTTGTCAATAACCATTTATTTGTTGCTGGAATAGTAGCAGCCATTACATCTGACCTCCCTGTTTCATCAATTATGGATAGATTATTGGATGTGAACATCTGCAAAAGCTTGCTGTTGAACTCACCTCCTGGCTGGGATTAGATAAAGTACTAAACTGTTGTTTATTGTCAGGCCAAAACTCTACTGGGAAGGCAGGGAATTCCAAGAGTGGCAGAGCCCCATCAGAAGTACCAAAAATCGTTTCGTATTGCCACTGTTTCCCCTAAGATTCCAGCCATTTATTATTTACACTTATTACTAGTTGTTATAACCTACTTGATAAAAGCTCTTGGCAGGCATCGCATTTCCAGTCATGGTCGCATCTGTCAGAATGGAAATGACTCATAAATTGTTTTCTTGCCTCTTCCATCACAGCGAAAGGGTAATAGATGAAGCTTCCTCTGTGTGTGAGCATTCAGAGGAAGACTTTCCTACCATGTTTTATTTCAAAGAAGCGTGTTCACCCAGCTTGATCTGAAAGTATTACATCGTGGATCTAAATTAGGGTTTACCGAGTTTACCAGAATAATGGCCTGTGGTGGAGAGGATATTAGATTGTACAGAAAGAATATGCTGAAAATGTTTTTAAAGACTTTCATAGATTTCTGAGAAGGGGGAACCAGAAGGAAATTTTATTGAATCCTGCCTTCAATGAGGGAGAAATCTAGTAAGAGGGATTACGAATAGATGATGGCTGTACCTCCAGGGGGATAAACAAATCTCCTGGCGGGAATTGGTTCATGCAGAATTACAGAAATTTTCACAGTATTAGTGTTTATTAAAACCTCCTAGGTAATATAGAACACTAATAGAGAACACACTCTTTCCTGTGGAGCCAGAAACCGTCATGCTCAAAGTGGTCAGATGGAAGAAGGTTCGGGGGAAGCTGGAGAACTTGGTTTATCTGTGAGCTATGACTTTTCCCTGCTTACCTAGCTGTCTTAGCCTGTTACCTGTGAAGAGAGAGACCTTATTTGTCTGTCGTCAGTCTAGATTAAAAGAAAGAGAAAAAAATGTTTTATCCTCCCTCCACAGATAGGAAGAGTTATTTCCTCAGGATACCATGACTAACCTAACAATTTCAGCCTTGGATCTTCTTGTCCTCACAGAGTGCAGTGGGCTCGTAATGGGGAAACTTAGTCATCTGGGAATATGATAGCATGAAACAAGCACACGTTCAGTAGGGGCTTCTTACGTCACTTGGAAAAGTCATTTACGCTCTCCTTTAGGAATTTGGCCTGTTTGCTAATACTTGAATTCTTGGACTGGCTGTTAACTGAAAACTTTCCCATACTTTCCATTTACCAGTGTTATAAGGTGTCATATTTTTTTCCTTTATTGAATGAGATATAATGCAAAACATATATAATATAATGTAATAAAATATAATTGACAATAAACTATGATGTATGTTACATTCAATATATATTAATGTTATACTTATGTAAAAGCTTATTTTTCCTTAGGCCAATCGTATATCTTGTATTATCAATATAATAATAATAATTCCTATTATAATGGTATTCTGTAATACAACAGCTTGGTATATCCCCCCTCATATTTCTGCAGGTACTTCACTACCAGTCCCTTCCAAGGGTGCTACCGTATTCATTCAACAATATTCAGCATTAACATAAAACCAGGAGCTAGGGGTATAAGGGAGAGCAAAAACAGATACATCTCCTGTCCTCATGGCACTTACGATCTAATTGGAGAGAGACCAATATTGATAAGTAGATAAATACGATGCTGTGGTGAGTGCTGGAATACCACAAGGAGGTGGTGTGTGCATGTATGGGGACTCAAAGAGTCAGGCGTGAAAAAAGAAATAGCAACACAGGCAGAAGGTTGTGAGGGTGGACAGCACGGGGCTGTGAAAGGTCTCTATGGCTGGAGAGAGGTTCCCAGGGTCCCCTACATTCCAGCAAGACATACATGTTGATGTCTCTGCACTGGCAAAATGAGTGACAATATATGTTTGGTCAAATTAGATTTGACTGGCACTTCATTTGATTCGGTTTGCCACCACCATCTTTAGTCTCCATAAATAACAGACAACTGAAATTACTGGTAATGTTATCATAGGTATAATGGAATCATTTGTCACAATCACTTTTCATCCTCATATAAACATAACCAAGTGGAGCTTAAGAATTTCTAGTTTAAAAAAATACACAAACTTTTTTTCATTCAGAATCTTTTCTGGAACTGAAATCTCTAATCATTTTATATGATCTGTCTTTCGTAGCCTGCTGCCGTGGGAAGTATCATCCTGTACTATCTTTCACTGGCAAACTTGGAGGGGCAAAAGCCTTGAAGTTATTTGCCTCTTTAGCTCTAGAGAGCCCTCTGTCCCTCAGTACTTCTGTTTTATTCTTTAGGTACAAGAAAGGGATTCATTCAGATTACCTCAAGTAACGGAAGTACTTGTAGAGATTCCTGTGGTAATGAGAGGAATCATATCCCATGAGTACCCGGGATCAGGAGATGGTTGGGTCTTGTGAACTGAAAGATTCCTGGGAACTGGAGGATCTCTAGAATACAAGGGGCTGTTTTCTTATTATCCCCCCAGCAGCAGCAGACAGTTGGATGCACTCTATTGACATAAGTCGATCACTCTCTTCATGTTCTTTTATCCTCATTTCTGCCATTACCAACTGCTCAATGGGTCTGAATTTCCTAAGAGAGCTTTACAGAACTTATGTAACTAATGAATCATTGAACACTACACTTTACAGAACTTATGTAACTAATGAATCATTGAACACTACATCAAAAACTAATGATGTACTACACAGTGGCTTACTGAACATAAAAAAAAAAAGAACTGACTAATCACTATAGTCTTCCACCAAATAGAACTTTGTATGTCAGGCCATGACATAGAATCTATTATATATATATATATATTAATATATATATATATATTTATATATATATAAAATATTATGTAATATATAATATTTTATTATATAAAATTATATCATATACATATATGTATAAAATATATATAATCTATATATACTATAAGTATATATATATAAGTATATAGTTTCATAGATTACTGGACTGCCTCTGGTCAAGGACCTTCTAGCAAAATGTAAAACAAAGTCTTCAGTGGATTTTCCTAGCAAGAACTTAAGGGCAGGGAAAATTTCTTTTTAAGGAGCTGCAAAGTATAACTCACACCATGATTGGCTTGTACAGGATAAGTATTTTTATGCTTTCTGATTTATAGTATAGAAAATAGTTGAGAATTAGAACTGAAATTCTTCATAAATTTGTCTCATTAACATACTACAAAACTATAATGGCTGATTTAGAAATGGCAGTTTTGAGCAATATGTTCCAATTTACTATTCAGAAAACTTTATTTTTAGCTGCAGGTGAAATTCTATCTCATTATTTTGGGTCTTGAGAGTCCCCTTTATATTGGACATCTAGAGAGACAGTTTTAAGGTAAAAGAAGATTCTTGGAATTTTTTAAAGATTTATTTCTATCTTTGTAAAAGCTTTTTGAAAATACAATATAAACTCCTAGTGTGTGAGAAATTAACAATTCTAATTCAGTTTACATCATTTAAGGATAACCTTAAATTTTCATCAAATTCTTAAAAATTTTAGGTGGTACAAGAAAAATTTGCTATTTTTGAAGAGAACTATCATTGCACTTATAGTAGTTGCTATTCAATATGAACCAAAGGTATTATAGATTCAGCTCTCCTTGCTATCAGCTACTTGAGTGTAGGGACATTCTTTAAAAAGCAGTTCATTAAGAGTATGTGTGATTCTTCAAATAAGGGGGAAGAAGCATGAAGATAACATTTCTTTTTTGTTTTAATAACATTTCAATTTCATGAAAGGACTCATTTTGTTTCTTTTAAAAAATTTTAAAAATAGGTTTATCAGGGACTTTAAAGCCAACGATAAATTATTGAAACAATCAGAGCTATCTTAAATTACTAAATGTATCAATGTAGAGTTCTTAACTCCAACTAATATTTTTGGAAGGGAGAGTTTTAGATCCTTTGGTCCTACCCCATTATCTTCCAGACTTGGATACTGAAGCTCAGGGTAACCAGGTGATCTGTCAAAATCACACCCTAAGTTAATGGCAGAAGAGAATCTAGAACTCATACCTTTTCACATTCAATCCTTTCTGTACTAGACCACATAACCTTCATGCTATGTGTTGGGCAACACAATAAATGGTGTGGAATAGTCACTCCAAATGATGAGTAATGCATGTCAGGAAGAGAGAGTTCATACTTCAGGTGCTCAACATAAATAGGCTACACTGCTCCTAACTTAAGTATATAGTTTCAGCAGAATGTAAAATATTTAACTACTTTTGTGTGTTACAGTTTACAGAGCTGCATAATGTGCTGGTCCTCAGTGTTCATTCAATATAACATATTTGTAGAAAAGGATTACTGTATTTGCTGCACGTTGAATACTATGACTTTGCAAAAAAATGTGTAAGTGATGGGCTGACAGTTCTGTTTACTCCCATTTTTACCATCTTCTGCCATCTCCACTTGCTAACTCCTGTAAAGTACTCTGAATGTTGTTGTGGTCCAGTCTGGTCCTCAGCCTGTTACTGCAGTGCTTGTCAGAAATCATTAGCCACTGATTTCTTTGACTAATGTTGCAGTTGATTGTCTGAATCATGTTCAGACACTGTAAATGAGGCAGAAACATCCTTTCTGCTCACCAACTGTGAAATGGCTAAAGGGGGTTAGATTGCCAGAAATCAGAATAAATGTATTTCCGATAAGACTTGACATTGATTTCAAGCTCAAGATGGCAACCTTGATTTTTTTATTTCTGTATTTCTTATTGCACAAGAGTAAATCTGTATCATTGCCTTTTTCTCCTCAAAGTAATGCATGATACTGAGCACTGTGCCAAACTTTTGTTATGAAATGGCACAATTTGGGGTTTGTGTAGGAGATGTGTAACAGCTAGCTCTACTATCTTTTTATGGTGAGCAAGGAAGAAGAGGTAAAACATACACCCTAGGTAATAGACCATAACTTATAAACAAACCTGATGGATGCCTCTTTATAGTTTCAGAGACATTTTTTGGTCCAGATGGGTTTAGTTAAACTCTTCTAGAACTCAGACAAAACTAAAAATGAAACATTCAAATGGCTATGCCGTTGGGGTACATTCTCACTCATTTCAGAATCTCCTGGATGACTTTGTATGTTAGGAGGCTTTGAGGAGGGAAGACAGCTATCTTTCAGTATTAGAAGGACTGTTACATGGATGAGGGATGGACTCATCTTGTGTTGTCCCACAAAACACAGCCATGGCGAACAGTAGAAGTTACCAGTTTTGCTTAACTTAACCAATAGTTTTCTCATGTAATTTTTCAGTGGTAGAGCAGTTGGCTCCACAAGATGTTGTTTCCAATCATGAAAATGTTTGAGGTAAAGGCTAAATCAGGATTGCTTCACATCAACACTATTCATGTTTTGGGCTGGATAATTCTTTGTTATGAGGGACTACCATGTGCATTGTAGGGTATCTAGCAGCATCCTTGGTTCCTACTCGCTAAATGATAGTAGCAAACCTCCCAATTTTGACAACCTCAAATATCTCCAGACATTACCAAATATCCCCTAGGGGGCAAAATCACCCCCATTTGAGAACCACTTAGATAAGATAAGTACACAGGGAAATTAAGCAATTGCTTTATTCAGATCTTTAGTAGGTATTATTAATACCTCATCTTATTGGAACTTTATAACATACCTTCAAGGTAGACTTTATTCATTTCCATCTTATACCTGAGGAAATATGCTCAGAGAGAGTAAGTCACTTGACACATGTCACTCAGCTCAGTAGTAGACCTGTGTGACTTGAAAGCCTATGCTATTTGAAGAAAATGTGAACACCCAGAGGGAAATTTGATTAATTATCCCATAAGACTCCTCCAAAGCCTGGTCTATGCCCTCAGAGAAGAAGTCCCTACTGATTTCAAATATTGAATTAACCAAGGAAGAGAGCAGTGGGGGAGGGTGGTAAGTGAAGGAAGGAATGTCTACAAAAAAAAAATACCAAAAGTATAAAGTAAAAGTAGGATTATAGTTCTTTGAAATTTTTGCAGAATTACAAAATTTCCATCCCAAATGGGCTAGATGTTAGAACTTATTTTATGTGGTGGTTTCCCTGATTGTTTTTCTGCACAAACAATGACAGATGGGGTCACCAGCCAGAGCAGGAAGGCCCGTTTAAACTTCTTTTCACTGATCTGTCTTAGTTTGAGTTGTGCATGTTTGGTGCTATGCCAGAGGGAAAAAGAAGAGTATTTCCTTTCATTTCCCTAGACACAGGAACAACTCTGCATTAAATCTTTTGAGGGGCACCTGGTTGGTTAAGCGTCTGACTCTTGATCTCAGCTCAGATCTTGATCTCAGGGTCTCTGGGAGTGGAGCCTACTTAAAAAGGTTTTTGTTTTTGTTTTCGTTTTTTAACTTGGATAATGGGAAACAAGGCAGGCAGTGCACCATCTTGGACACGGCATATTTTAACCAAACACATTGAGCTGCCTAGAAATTAGACAAAAAATATGAATAAAATAATCCTGCAAGACTACATTTACAAGCATGAAATAAAAAATGAAAGTGAATAAAGAAATAAAAAATTACGAGCATGAATAAAGAATGAAAATGAATAACCCACCTCACTTTCAGAACAATAGTCACATTCCTTCCTTGTAACCAAATAGATAAATTGCAACTAGAAAGTTTGTCACTCCATACCATCAATTAAAACTGTGATTAAAAACTAATGATGTACTGTATGGTGACTAACATAACATAATAAAAAATAAATAAATAAAATCTTTTTTAAAATTTAACAAATAAAACTGTGATTACTTAGTACATGTTACTAGACAAAACATTCTGTGGGTGAATCTTAAAGCAGACTTTCTGTTGGACATTGTTGCTTCTGTGTACTCTGGTAAAACTTCTTTCTCACTGTGGCCCTCCTCACTTCCCCAAACCTTCATTAAAGCTGCCCACCTCACCACTGACTCAATCCTGTCATTCCTTTAGATTGAGTTTCTCTTCCTATAGGAAGCCTTTCCCAGATCTTCATTGTTCCTACACTATCTGAACTTCACTCATGTATACATTTAATTACAAGTTTTCTCCCCATCCCCTAGATGCCGTGTAGACAGCATGGGGGTAGGGATTTTGTATTATTTGCTGTTGTATGTCTAGCACCCAAAGCATGGCTTGGCCAGTAGAAGACACTCAGTCTTTGTTTAATGACTTAATGCCTTTGGACTAGATTTTTAGCCCTTTATACAGACTTACAGCACTATATAATATTAGTAAGTCTTATTGCATTAGTAAGGCCTTTAAGAGCAGGGATATATCTATATTACATATGCAGATATGTAATATACACTGGGTACATAAAATATATATATATGTAGTTTTATCTTGCAATCACATCTAATGATCTGATAGAATGACCTAGAAGAGTAGTTTGCATTATATGTTTATTTATTATAAATATAGGTTGAGCATTATGAAGAAAGCAAAAGTGAGAAGGCGCTACCTTTTAGGTATCAGTGACTAACAAGTCCCTGATGTTCACATCTGCAACTACACGTCCCCCCTCCTCCCTTTTATTATTCTCTTCCATACCACTTTGATAAGGAGATCGTGGAAAAGTGTGTGAAGCTTCTAGAAAACCTGAGGTATTCAAGCAGATCCAAAGAGGTTATAAAAACAAGTACCTGCTTCAAGGACCATATCATAAGGCCGAGTTTTACGAGAAGGCTGGCCGCTTTTGTTGTTGTTGTTTTATAATCTTGCCTCAAATTATCCTGAACACACACACTCTGAATTATTTCATTTCACTTTGCTAGGCTGCATAAAACTCCACCCAGAAGAAGGGGTTTGGGGCTCGCAAGCATCCTTTTGAAAATGTAACTTCTGGGGTTACCAGGGTGGCTCAGGCAGTTAAGCGTCCAACTCTCTGTTTCAGCTCAGGTCATGATCTCAGGATTGTGAGATCAAGCCCCACTGCAGGCTCTGCGCTCAGCGGGGAGTCTGCTTGAGATTCTCTCCCTCTGCCCCTCTCCCTGCTTGCTCTCTCTCTGTCTCTCTCTCAAAATAAATAAATCTTTAAAAAACAAATAAAACTACAACTTCTGGCGGAGTTAGTGATCTTTGGGTTATTCATACTTAAATATGAACTACTTTAATCTAAATACTAAGCTACTGTCCTTCTATGTGTCACTCAGCTGAAGAAATTCCCCTGGTAAAATTCCCAAACACACAGGGTGAGGGAGGTGGACCAGAAGGGAACAGGGCAGACGCCAAGGTATTTTAGAATGTTTTCTAAGGCAGACCTTTCACCCAACGAAGAAAGAAAAAGGATATTTTTCCCCATCTCTCTTCTTTCTCTTCCAAACAACAAACATAACTACAAATGAAAGGTAACATGAGGGATTGTTACAGTGAGAGAACTCTTCTATGTCTTGACTGTGGAGGTGGTGGTTACAGGAATTGATAACATGTGATACAACTGCATAAAATTAACTCCCACGTGCACACACACAAGCATGTGTAATGTAAAACTCATGAAATCCAAATGAAGTGGGTGGATTGTATCATCAGTCTCCTGGTTGTGCTTGGCAGGATGTTACATGGGTGAGGGATAAATGGGAGTGCTCTGTATTATTTCTTACAATTGCATGTGAATCTACCATAATGTTAAAGTACATAAAGGTTTTAAAAACAAATTGACCAGGGGAGGTGAACAATGAGAGACTATGGACTCTGAAAAACAATCTGAAGGGTTTGA
>NW_019154087.1:67502254-67602851 GCF_002288905.1 Enhydra lutris kenyoni
AAAAAAAAAAATTGACCAGGACAGTGTTTTCTTATAAAAGCTGGCTGGCAGAGGGGTGAGGAGATGATTCCGCCTGATCTGGAAAAGTTAGGTCAGGAATGATTGTCATCATAGTGGTTTAAAGCAGATTTCAGCTGTGAAAACAAGTATAAGGGCCATTATTGTTGGAATTTTTTTTTTCTGTGTTAATGTTGTCTACAGTAAGGGGATTGTAAGAACAGATGTACCCTCATCACTGGAAGTCCTCAACATGTGTGGATAGAAAACAATTGGATGTTTGAAATTAATAGACCTAATAATGCCTTCTTATGTATCTGCCCTTAAAGGTGCCAAAGCTTACGCACAGAATTTATTCTTATAATCTTCTGGAAGGACAAGGCTACTTGTTACTTCTCAATCTCTCTCTCTCTCTCTCTTTCTCTCTCTCTCTCTGTCTCCCCTACCCTCTCTTTTTCTCCAAACCACCCCCCCCATCACTTTGTTGACAGGTGACAATCTTGACTTAAATCCAATGCTCCCTTGAAGGGTACTGCAGCAAAAGAAATTAATGATCCTTAAAATGTTATTTTACAGCAAACAATTCTTCGAAGAATTTGTCACATATTGCCAGCATTATTCTTTTGCACATTCTCATTTTTTATGCTACGTATTCTACTAGTTTTGTTTTTAGGTGACCAGAAGAAATTATATCATTTTAAGAATTTGGATTTTATTTGAAAATGCCTTTTCAGGTACTCAGTTTTATGGGAAGATAAAGACCATCGCCTTTAAAACTTCAGTTTTCAAAGTTTCATCTCCATTATTCACTGAAATTATTGGAGAAATTTGAGTAGCCATGTAGCACTCAATTTTTATTAGGAATATGAACTGATTTTTCCAACTGTGATAACCTTGTCATCATGCACAGGTTGGTGTTCATTGAAATTTACCTAGTACTGTGCTTAATTGGTGTTGTCTTTTGTCTTTTGACAAAGGTTATGAAGTTCATTGTCAATACAGTTTAAAGATACATAATGAATTTCTAATTCATCAAATAGTTTGCACCTGAGAGTCTTTATTCTCTTATCTTTGACTTATGATGATAGAATTTAACATTCCAGACCCTGGATTTGTTTTTATAACATATGTTTGTCTGGGGCTATTCGGTCAAGTATAGTGGATTCCTCAGATCTGCACTGTATTTTCTCACTTGAAGTATTCTTTTTAAAAAAGACTCCACTATTTGTCTGATCATTCAAATTGATTACTGTTTGTTCATTTGTAAATTATACCCTACCTACTTTAATTAAAAAGCAGGTAAGGTAGCTTACATTAGAGCAATATAAAACATCTTTATTTTCTACCCAATTAGTAATATCAAGTTGTTTTTCCACTTTTATGAGTTTTCCCCTTGTATTTTAATAACGTCCTTTCTACTCCTCTTAGATTAGACTAGAGGATTCCCCAGTCTGCTGAATTTTGCCTCGTGTTCTCCTTGTGATTCCCCTGTGTGTGTGTTTTCTCTCTCCCACTCAAGCTCACGCTCCTGAGGAGCAGAAGTCCTGTCTGATTGAGATGGCTTCTCTGTGGCACTTTGTAGGTCTTCAGTTTGGATTTCATGTCATTCATTGTTTCTCTACTGGACCAGTAATGAACTAAATTCTTCCTACTGCCTATATAGTTCCTATTTTTAGTTAAAATGTGTGAGCTGACATATGAACTCTCTCAAGCCGCAAATTAAGATGTGTTGCCTTTCCTTTGAGGAGGGAAGCCCCTACGAGGAGCTCTTCACTAATGACTGGTTCACAGACTCCCAAACGATCTTGTCCTGTGGCTTACGTAGCTTACGTAGTGCTCTATATCATCTTCTAGCGGCCTCACAACTCCTCTCAGAAGCAGGTTTTCTTTTTTATTTCTGAGGAAGTCTTCCAAGAGCTTTCCTGGACCAAACGTGTGAAATAACTAGGACTTGAATCCAAATCTTCTTACTCTGAGTTTAGTGTTCATTCCAGTAGACCATGTCTGGCTCCAGGAGGAGGCTTCTGTGGAGTCAAGCCTGAGGCCAAAACCAAAAGCCCAGACTGAGTTCGTTTTTGCCCCTGCTCCTTCACACACTTGTTTGGGATAGGAGTTATCAGCCCTGAAGTATTTACCTGTAATTTCTTGGGTACCTGCCCTCCTGTCCATAGGGTGAAGAGTCATACCCCTAAGATAATGGGTGCCTGCAGATACTTCCTGTACTACTTCAAGTGGCCAGGGACGTGGGAGAGTATGCAGGATAAGTATGGTATAAGCCCTGGGGAATCCTGCCTTCGGTCATCGCTAATTCACACAATGCATCAACCCAAACCTCTGTACCACAAGACTGTAAATGCCTTCAGGGCTGCAAGCATGTTCCCTTCTATTTAAGATTTCTTAGGGTCTAACATAGCACCTGGTACACAGTAACAGTATTTGCTGAGTAAACAAATTGTTTTTGGCAGGAAACATAATATTCAATCTTAAAGTTCTAGAATGTCATATAAAGATGTGTGAACCAAAAAAGACACTAGACGGTCTCTTTCTAAATATTTTGGTATTTGGATTCAATAAGGTCTCCTATAAATTCACAAAATTCATGAATTCTGCCCCTTCACTCGGAAAGGTCTATGTCAAGTTACATCAGATTTAATGTAGGTGTTGTCAGTTATGCAAGACAAAGTGAAGAGAGTATTCTCAGTTTTATACAGGGCATATTAAGAGGCTTAAAAATAAGAATCAAAATTTTGAACTTTGCGGGTTTAACAGGAATTAAAACCCTGGGTCAATATGTATCAGTAAGTTTTGATACCAGCGTTCCAACAAGCACTTATAAACCGCACACACACACACACACACACACACACATGCAAAATTTATGGGGTACACAGGCACCTGGGTGGCTCAGTAGGTTAAGCCTCTGCCTTCGGCTCAGGTCATGATCTCAGGGTCCTGGGATCGAGCCCCACATCGGGTGCTCTGCTCAGCAGGGAGCCTGCTTCCTCCTCTCTCCCTGCCTGCCTGCCTACTTGTGATCTCTCTCTGTCAAATAAATAAATAAAATCTTTAAAGAAAAAAAAAAATTAAGGTATCATGTTGGCCTCATTGAAATTATTTCCAAACATTAACCTTAAGAAAGTAAAGTCAAGTACCAACACTGCCTCTAATAGTTAAATCTTCAAAGCTGCCTAATTCAGGCAGTAGCACAGCGCATATTCACGTCCTCCCTCACCCCGGCTCTCTCTCCAAATGCTGTCAAATGACTTTCACTAATTCTGTCTTAGAAAATGTGCAAAAAGGATTTCCATAGAGGTCTTTGGAGATTTCCTGTGTCCTCATGTGTGTAATAGGTTGGGTCAAGTAACAATGAAGGAAGAAGAAAGAATAGGAATTTTCTTTTACATATTTTCCTCCTTCTGGCCACTGAAAGAGAAAAAGAATAAAAAGGGAAATTATACCATAAAGATGGTGTCCGTGTTAAATTAAATTAAGATCATATGTTTGGCGGTGGCAGCCATAATCTTTTGGTTATTGAAGAGATTGTTGGTAATGAAGTACATTTTTAAGAAATATTTTTAGTGTATACCGAATATACGCACAAACTGTGAGATATGCATCTAATAAAATGATAGATTTAGAAACTGCCTAGCGCCTAAATTCACGCTTTTCAAAACAGCTATTTATAGAAAGAAAAGTGATATGTAAGCTACCCAAGTAGAATATTATAATCTGCCTTCTATTACCTTAGATAATAGTACCATATTTTAAAATAATGTTGTAAACCATTCAATTATTTATTCACACCTAAGTTCTATAAATTGGAAGATTTGGGATTGTGCAAGAAAAGAATTATTTTTACAAAAGTAAGACCTCACTGTCATGGCTTAAAGACATTGCTGTGAAACAAGTTATGCTATAGATAAAAATAAACCAAACCAACATGAATTTTTAATAAAAAAATATTTTATGGAGACATTAAAAACAACTATTAATTTTCAGCTTTTCTGTTATGAAATGAAACATCAGTGTATCTGGTCGTGCTGTATATTTAATATGTATTTCTTTTCCTGATAGGTCCTTAACACTTGCAGTAAAATCTCCACAGACCTGGATGATGATCTCAGCCTGGGGAGAGCCTATGAAGCAATAGCCAAGGTCCTGCAGAGGTAAGTTAGCACATCCTTGTCTTGCTGTCACTGTGAATTCACTCAGCTGTGAAAGACTTAAATTGTTTGAGGTCTGTCGCTTTCCATTACTGCCTGCTTAAATTTTAAGCAGTGCCCTTCTTAAGTGACCCTTTCATCGTAAGTTATTTTAAACCAATGTGGCATTTTAAAATATGCACCTAAACTCTTCTTTGTCTGTGCCTCCTTTGTACTGTTTTATTTTTGGATTTTCTGTAAGTTTAGTGAGAACCTTGAATGAAAGGGAAAAATCAGGTCACATCTCATAGGTTAAAAAAGCAGAGAGCACAGAAATATATAGTACGCTTCAGTAACTGTAGTTCACTGTAACCTTTCCGGATCTCTTCTTGGAGGAAAGTTTTCATTTATGCTTCAGTCTTGCTTCTTCCATGAAGACATCCTTCCTTCGAGTGTACGTATCTGGATAAACAACTGAATGTGAGAACGGTATCCCCTCTATTTCATTTAAAACAGAAAATTTAATAAAAATATAGCTGAACAACAGATTTTTCCATGGAAAACATATTTACCCTTTACTTGCATTGTGATCATTGTGTATTCCATTTAATTATTGCATTGTGTTGCAACGTTATTTAATTCAAAGTAGAATAAGAAAAGTTATCAAAATTAAGGCCTTGGTTTTTGTATGTTATCTTATACTGAAGATATGGCTTTTTAATAATGGTTGTGTGCTGGTAATAGTAGTAGTTAGTAGTGATAAGAAGAAGAAAAAACACAGATAAAGAGTGTGTCAAGTTCTAATTCCTGTATTTCAACTTGTAAACACATACAAAGAAGTGTTTTAAAAGATAAAATAGTAAAAAAAAAAAAAAGATAAAATTGTTATTTAAAAGCCATTTAAAAGATTAAATGCCTAGTGAACTGAAAGTACATCATCATTATATAATTACCACTGCCAATATAATAATCATTAATAAATAAATAATTAAATATTAAAATACCCATGCCAACAAAATGAAAGGTCCCTACAAAATACCAAATAAAAGACAATGCTGTCATCGCTGGAAGTGGTTAGGGACAGAGATATATCTATAAAGAAAGTAAGGGTATTTACTCCAGGAAGGCAGGGTCAGCCATGGGTAAAGCAAGCGACCTAGGAGTGTTGTGGTTCTTCCAAGTAGAGATTGGTAACAAACCTCTGGAAAATCAACCCAACTATCCCTTAAACTTTTACTTTCCATGTAACAACTGGAAGGAAGCAGATGTTTGAACACAAAGGAGAGATTTATAAGTTTCAATTTAATGTCTATTTGGAACGCCCCAACTCTGTGCCCTTTAGTCCAGTTCATTTTGATTTTTAAATTACTTGACTCTGTTGTTAACATGGCTCAGAATCAGTAGAAAATGGTTGGAGTATTTGCCTTGCTTTGTAGTAGCAGACCTGACCTAAGCCTGTACAGTTAAATAAATGCATCCCTTAACATGTTTACAAAATAATTTTTACAAAATGACATGTGTTCCAGGATGACTAAAGAGAAAACTCCAGGGGAAAATACTTTCTTTTATAAACATATCTTGAGCACTTACTGTGTCATAAGGGTTGGAATACCACTTTGGTTACTGATAGTTTCTATTTCTTAAACATCTGGATGCATGAGATTATCTTAAAATAATTCTCACCTGTTAAAGACAAGTGTCTCTCTTGGAATATTTTAATCTCCACTCAAGGATTGGAATTCCTGGCTTATGTGATAAAAGCTGAGAGAGTGGAACAATTATCTGCTAAATCTTGGCAACGATAACAGACAGGCAATTTAATGTTTTCATTTGGCTGCTGAAGTGTTATTTGGGGCTTAGGTATGGCAAAGGATACAGCTATATTTGATATATCATAAAGTAGCATGAGTTTTTGGCAGAAATGGGAACAATTCCATTCCAGCAGTCTAGTAACTTGTCTTGGGGCAAACATGTAATAAATAGGCAGGAAGATTGACCCCCCCACCTCACTTTTATACCCAATGCAACAAATTGCACTTATAAGAATGCCCATCTACTAAGTACCAAATGAAGCCATCAGTGATTTGTATGGTAGACCTGGGTTCTTAGTTTTATAATGTTATGTAATACACAAGAGAGTACAGGAGATGCTTCTTCGGGGCCATAGGGAATAAGTACCCCAGAGACACTGCAAGCTTTCCAGTGCAAATCTGCCATTTTGCAGCATGGTTACTGGTATGGGGTGGCATCCAGGGGACTGTAAGCTGCAGCATACTCTTTTACCATTTGTGCAAAATAACTCGAGAGACAGATGTTTCAAAAACAAATGCTCTCTTCAGGTAGACAACACACCCTAGTTATCTAAGAAGACTTAATCAACCAAGTCCACTGATTACTAAAAACGCATTGATACAAATTTTGTGGTCATTTAAAAAAATTTAACTGTAAGGGCTTGGTGTTCTTTGATACATGCACACACACACACACACACACACACACACACACACACCCCTTTCAAAGTCCTAAACTGCTCTCAGATTAGCAGCAACATTCAAGAAATGAAGCACAACCAAAATAGAGGAAATTATGGGAGAGGCGGCAGAGAAATAAATCAAGCCATACATGAAGCTTTACATCTTCTCTAAATCTCTTTTTCCTAACCTGTGCAATTGGACAAGTTTCACTAATGGTAGCCCTCTCTCTATAAATATATTTTATCTCTTTAAAGGAAATGGAAGAGGATAGCCATGTCTAGCATAAGTGTGTGTCTAAGGCTATCAGCTGAGCATGCATGAAAGGTGAATAATCTCTAAGGCTAGAAGCTTCTAAAATGGTTATAAGAATTTATACTAAGCTTTCAATTGAAAAACACACCATATTCCCTCAAGACTAAGGACTTGGTAATACAGAGTTGTCCATTTGGTAATGCTGGACCCAGCCATGCCATTAGAGTTATTGATGAAGCTTTTAATAGCAAACAGTGTTTGTTATTTTTGCCGTTGTTCTGAATAATATTAATTGCACAAGGGGTTAAGGAGCGTAGCAGAAAATAAGCATTACAATATCTTTCCCCGCCCCACTTAGAATACTAGTGAAGAAAAGGGGGTCTATAGTCTAAAATGATAAAAATTGCCTATGACACAGCTATAAAAGCCAGAATTATGGTCCATAAAACAAAAAGAGAGTGAGCTGAGAAATTACCAAGTAAATATTATTATTAACACAGACAGACAATTTTAGTAAATACAGAGAGCAAAATTCCTCAGTTTTCTTTACGGCATTTTTTTTTTTTTTTTTGGCCTCATTTACTGAAATAACTCATTTTAATGAAATACCGAGACTCTGTGAATAATTAGGATGACTTTTGAAAAGAATCTAGGGGGAAAAAATCACAAAAATGAGAATTGGTCAAGACACACTGGTCACAACTAGCCTATCTCTGGGTTTATTCCATACTCATTGTAAATTTTCTTGCAAACTCAGGTTAAATTATTCCCCAGAAAACTTTCCACAGTGGAGATCTTTCAATCAATCAGTACAAAGTTTCAAGTGTGAAAATTACCTTTCTGTTATAGCTGAAAATTAATTTCTTTTTGCTTGAGAGAAATGACATGCCCTAGTAATTTTCATATATTCTTTAAAATGGAATATCCGGGCTTTGATGCGAAATTTCCTAAAAATGACACCCCAAAAATACATCAAAACATTTCTATTAATTCATGAAATTAAGAATAGCTTTTTACATTTTCTCCTGTCACTGATTCCATTTGCCTTATTACTTTCATCTGTGGCCCACAAACTTGGTGGCACAATCAGCAATCCCCTTAGTGGCTGTTTCATCTCTGCTCTATTTGATTTCTTCTCTCTGAGTAAATGATTAAGTTTTCATGCATTGGTTCAACCAAAATCTATGTTCACTCAACCACATCCTTTATTGATTACTTCTACTGCAAACAGTAGGCCAAGTGTGATATACATAATTGGACAGTTGTCAGGGGATGTGGGTGTTAACAGTCCTGTTTTCCCAGTTGGAAACTGGAATCACCTTGATACACAAATATTCTGCACTATTTCATTCTCATCCTTTGGACCGAGGAGTCCTGTTCCTCAGAATATATGTTTTTAACTCTCTAAGGTCTGGTTGAATGAATTTAATGATTATACCATATAATATGCTGTTCAAGTTGCACCTGTGCACTGCATATAGAAAACTGGAATTAATATTTGTCTAACATTTTAACCTTGTCCTTTAACTTAGACAAATAATCTGTAGCTCTTCTACAAGGAAATATTTGATTCTTTCCCTTCTAAAGAGAGATTGGCTTCTAATTCTGTTGCCAACTTTGAAATTTGGAAATCCTTTAAGCAACACGTGATATGTACATCTCATACGCTGTAGTAACAATTTTTGTTGGCCGTGGAGCTAAACATTCATTGAGTGGAGTATATACTTTGTACTAGAAAGATTTTTTCTCCAGCATTATTTGTTAGAGCAAGTTCCAAATAATTTAAGATATTTTTTTGAAAATCTATCACTACTTTGGAAGAAAAACAATGGGACTCACCCACCAATAGTTTTGTTTATACTGTTTTGTATTTCTTGCTCACTGAACTCAGTTTTTTGTTTGTGTATGTTGTAATTTAACAATCCTCAGCAGGCCGAACCTAATCCAAAATGTACTTCCATCAAAAATACATTAGCTTTTAGGAACATGAACATAAATAACCTTCAGTGAGTCCATTTTAGCTAAACAAAAATAATAATTTTTCCCTGAGGTTTAAAAGTGATATGCAAAGAAGTCTCTCCTTTATTTTTTCTTTTATCAACTTTTTTTTATTGAATATTACAGTCCAAGAAAGAGCTTGGAGAGTTCACATCAATTTGGTAAAACATTTTTAGTCCTAGAAACACAAGTTTGCTCAAAATTCTAAATAGTGTGCTATTTTATTAATAATTTTATAATCTCCAGCTCTCTCAATACCATTTTAGTTGTCCCACAAAACAAGTATTTAAATTTGTAAGTGCACCTCTCATGGTACTTTACTCCATGTCTGTATTTGAAATATTCCTCAAACAATTCATAATTTTTCTGGAGAATTGAGCTATGCCTAAATATGGAAGAAAATTATTCATGATTTTGTTATGAAAAAATGAGAAGAGAATCATAAACAGCAATATTCACAACTTCAGGAATGTGAAACTCCATTGTACTTCTGAAACACAGAGTATTCTTTTACCAATAAGAAAAGAAAAAAAGAATGCATCCAATAGTACCGGGCACTCAGGTAAACAGAACATGTTAGTTCTTTGACCCTGTGTCCCTAAAAGTCAGGGTCTTTACACGCCATCTGCCTTGCAGAGTGTATGTTCACATTATGGCATTTCACTCATTGCACAATGGAAGATTTTCAAAAAGTAACACTTAGCGGGTTGCCTGGGTGGTTCAGTTGGTTAAGCCTCCAACTCTTGATTTCAGCTCAGGTCATGATCTCAGGGGCCCGAGACTGAGCCCCACCTCAGGCTCTGCACTCAGCAGGGAGTCTGCTTGTCTCCTTCTCCCTCTGCCCCACCCACTGCATGTCCTTGCTTGCTCACTCTCTCTCACAAATAAACTAAATAAATCTTTAATGCAATATAACTTATTTTTGCAAACATACCTTAGCTTATCTATGAAAATGAACATTATTCTCATCAACTCTTGGGAGGTTATGCAAGTTGATACCTCTAATCCTGACACAACCTATTTAAAATTATACTCTTTTGAAATGATTTCTGAGGGGGCGCCTGGGTGGCTCAGTGGGTTAAGCTGCTGCCTTCAGCTCAGGTCATGATCCCAGGTCCTGGGTTCAAGCCCCACATCGGGCTTTCTGCTCAGCAGGGAGCCTGCTTCCTCCTCTCTCTCTGCCTGCCTCTCTGCCTACTTGTGATTTCTCTGTCAAATAAATAAATAAAAATCTTTAAAAAAAATGAAATGATTTCTGAGCTTCTGGCATATGCTTTTGATATGTTTATTAAAATGTATACATGTGTATACACACACACACACACACACACACACACACACACACAGATATTCAAAATAGCAGCACAGCATTGTCTCTGGAAAGAGCCAAAAGAATTTAGAGGCACACTTAGAAAACGCAGTAAATAATCCCTATGGGTAACCTCATTTTTGAAACAAAATTCAGTAAATTACTTATGAATACTTTATACTACTATACTATGCAGGAGTTTCCTAAAGAGGAATTCCAAAATTGCCATTAGCCTCATCATTAGATGACATCACCTAGAGGAAATTATCTTCCTTTCCATGCTTCGTATGTCTGGACAACTAGAAATATGGATATGAAGCACGGGGGAAAAATTGGGGCTAGAAATATGGATTTGCCAGACATATGCATGTAGGAGTTAGGGCATGGCACAGTAGGAAATAAAATTGCTCACAGTAGGCTTTTAATGAAGGGTAAAGGAATGCCTGGGATAGAACTCTAGAAACAGCCAACTTTGGGCAGGCAGAGACCTCAGTGTCAGTGTAGTATCTAGGAAAATGAGAGATACAGGAGAAAAAGAATGGAGATTGGCCAAGAGTACTAGATGCTAGGGAAGGAGAAACATTTGGGAAAAGATGAAATAGTTAGCAGCAACTTCCAACTTACACTGAAGATCTGTGTAAGGGTGGAGGAGAAAGAAAAACAGGAGTAGAGCAAAGGACCTGTGAATTTCTAAGCACACTAAACATTCTATGCAGTTTAAAATTCAAAGATGTTCCCCATGATACATGTTATAATTTTTCAAATGTATATGGATGCTTTGAGATGACAATTATATTCACTGGATTTGACTCCCAATCTGTTTGGCTCTCTTTTCAGACTAAGTTTACCCCCAAACACTACACTTGCTTTTGTGAAGATATTCAAATAAATGTGCTCTAGGTTTTAAAGCACTTTAGAGAGTTTATAGTACCTATCTCAGTTAATTCTATGTATGAATGATTATATTTATCTCCAAATTGACAGTGAAACACTTTAAGGGCAGGAACCATATTCCCCAGCAGCTAGCACATTGTAGGGCATTTGATAGTCTCTCAAGGAAGTTACTGAAATAGAAAGAGGTTCATGATGTTACCAAAATATCAGGAGACAAGAGTTGACAGTCATGGACTCCAAATATCCAATGACTGATATACTCACAATTTATCTGGGAGCTTAATTCTTATGAGTATTGCATAAGCATTTCTTTTCTCAAATTTTCAACCATTCCTTTATTTAAAAATATAGGAAGCTTAGTATATGCTAAGCACTCTGGTAGTAACTGTATGTCATTCTAAGCATTTTGCCAGTATTTATAATAACTTACATAGATGACTTTAGTGACACCTAAGATTTCACAGCTAAGGGATACTTGCAAGAACAAACTACTATTCACCTTTTATAAACGTTTTAAAGGTATTATTTTAAAAAATAACAGCTTTATTGAGATATAAGTCATATACCATAAAACTCACCCCTCTTTTTTGACATTTGAAGACTGGTTTTATTAAATATTTAGTATAGATCAAAGACTGTGGCTTAACAATGCAGTTGTTACTCAGAGCTGCTATTTATTTCTGTACAGATCATAGAAAAATAGCATGTAGACAAAATATTTAATTTTAGCCAGTGTTTAAAGGCAGCTTGAGAAAGGGCATCCAAGATGGTGGCATTTGAAGATCCTGAACTCACCTCCCATAGACACACTGAATCTATAGCTACCTATGGAATAGTTCCTTCTGAATAATATCTGAAAACTAGCTCACAGCCCTTTACAACAAATGATAGAAGAGCCACATCTAGATGAGTTGGAGAGGTGAGATGCATTTTTATCAAAACCCCACCTGCAACATGGCAATCCATAATCGGGAGTGATTTCACAAATCTGTAACTTATCCCCAAGGAATGAGGGGTTCATTCCTCACATCAGGCACCCCAACCCCTGAGACCTGCAATGGAGAGACAAGCCCCCAAAATATCTGGGTTTGAAAACCAGTAAGGCTCACATCCGGGAAACCCAATGGGCTGTAGGGACTAGAGTACTTCTCTTAAAGAGCTTGTATGCAGACTAACTTATCCCAGGGTCAAGCATAAAAGTAGCAATTTGAAAAGTACATAGACTATATGTGAAGTTTGCTAATCTTAAAGCATATGCCAGAGGGGCAGAGGCCAATGGGACTCTCTCCAGGGACAGAGGCACTGGTGGGTGCCATTTTTGCACTCTTTCTCTATCATGATAGCTCAAGCAAGTATGCCCCAGCTCTGTGCTTTCCTGCTGTCTTGTTAAAACTGTTGGACACATGAAGTCTACACAGGAGATATTCCTCAGTCACCTGGCTCTGATAGCCAGAGGGGCTGCATTCCTGGGACCCATGGGACTGTAACAGAGACAGTTAACATCGGGTTAACATCCCAAGGGTACTACAGAGATAGAAGACTGAAACACTCCCAGTCTTTCTCTGGAAGATGCTTTAATTTTCTCAGACACAAGTCTGAAGGGCAAACTTCAAGTTTGCCACATACCTAGAGGCTGCAGAGGGGCTCTCAGGGAATGTAGGCATGCAGGTCCATCTTTCTGGATTCTTTGGGCCTTTCTACAGTGCAGTGATGCCTCACAGAAAGTACACTACACACTCATCTGAAGCCCCAAGTTTTGCAACTGTCACCCAAGGGACACCTCCAGGTCACCTGGTCTGAAGGTCAGCAGGATTTACAATGATAGACCCACAGAACTATGTATATTTGAATACTTTAAAGCTGCTGCCTGACCATCTGTCTTCTAATCAGCCTGAAAGTAGGTGATGACTGAGATCCCTTCCTTTGGAAGACTGACAGGTCTTGGCACACTTCAACACCTGGGACCTATCAAAAATAAACCAGGTTGCTTAGGTAATGACAAAGGTTCAAGAGATAACCAAGAGCTAAAGCAATGTTGAACAACGAGTTTCATCTCCTATACAAGTCTACTCCTTCAGGACTGGAAGAGGTAGTGTTTTACCTAGTACGTAGAAACAAATGTAGAGAATCAAGAAAAATGGGGAAACAGAGGATTATGATCCAAGTGAAAAAGCAAGATAAAACCTCAGAAAAAAAATTTAATGAGATGGAGATAAGTAATTTACCTGATAAACAATCAAAAGTAATGTAATTAAGGTGCTCAACAACTTGGGAGAAGAATGGATGAACACAGTGAGAACTTCACCAAAGAGATAGAAAATATAAGAAAGCCCAGAAGTCACAGAGCTGAATACAATAGCTGAAGTGAAAAATACACTAGAGTGGTTCAACAGCAAACTAGGTGAAGCAGAAGAAAGGATCAGTGATCTAGAAGACAGGGCAGTGGGACTCACCCAAATACAGTGGCAAAAAGAAAGAAGAATTTTAAAAAGGGAAGATAGCTCAGAAGACCTTAGAGACAACAACAAAAGAATAATATTTATAATGTAAGGGTCCTAGAAGAGACCAGAGAGAGAGAAAGGGGGGAGAAAACTCATTTGAAGAAATAAAGAACTCCTCAAACTCAACACACACAAAACAGATAATCATATCAAAAAATGGGCAGAAGATATGAACAGACACTTCTTCAATGAAGACATACAAATGGCTATCAGACACATGAAAAAATGTTCATCATCACTAGCCATCAGGGAGATTCAAATTAAAACCATCTTGAGATATCACCTTACACCAGTTAGAATGGCCAAAATTAGCAAGACAGGAAACAACATGTGTTGGAGGGGATGTGGAGAAAGGGGAACCCTCTTACACTGTTGGTGGGAATGCAAGTTGGTGCAGCCTCTTTGGAGAACAGTGTGGAGATTCCTCAAGAAATTAAAAATAGAGCTTCCCTATTGCCCTGCAATTGCACTACTGGGTATTTACCCCAAAGATACAGATGTAGTGAAAAGAAGGGCCATCTGTACCCCAATGTTTATAGTAGCAATGGCCACGGTCACCAAACTTTGGAAAGAACCAAGATGCCCTTCAACAGACGAATGGATAAGGAAGATGTGGTCCATATACACTATGGAGTATTAGGCCTCCATCAGAAAGGATGAATACCCAACTTTTGTAGCAACATGGACGGGACTGGAAGAGATGATACTGAGTGAAATAAGTCAAGCAGAGAGAGTCAATTATCATATGGTTTCACTTATTTGTGGAGCATAACAAATAGCATGGAGGTCAAGGGGAGTTAGAGAGGAGAAAGGAGTTGGGGGAAATTGGAAGGGGAGGTGAACCATGAGAGACTATGGACTCTGAAAAACAATCTGAGGGTTTTGAAGGGGCGGGGGGTGGGAGGTTGGGGGAACCAGGTGGTGGGTATTAGAGAGGGCACGGATTGCATGGAGCACTGGGTGTGGTGCAAAAACAATGAATATTGTTATGCTGAAAATAAAAAAATTAAAAAAAAAAAGAAAAGAAATAAATTTCTGAAAACTTACCTAGCCTGGGGGCGGAAAGCAGACATCCAGTATCCCGGAATCCCAGATAGATTCAAGTAAGACGAACCCAAAATATCCACACCAAAATACATTACAATTAAAATATCAAAAGTTAAAGATAAAGGGAGAATTTTAAAAGGAGGACAAGAAAAGCAAGTTGTTACCTACAAGGAAAACCCCAAAGACTATCAGTAGATTTTTCAACAGAATCTTTGCAGGTGAGAAGAAAGCTAATAATATATTCAAAGCTGAAAGGAAAAAATTTGCAGCCAAAAATATTCCACCCAGCAAGGTTATCATTTTGAATTGAAAGAGAGATACAAAGGTTTCCCGACAAGTAAAAGCTAGAGAAGTTCATCAACACAAACCGACTTTAAAAGAAATGTTGTAGCAGTTGGAAATTATCATACTCACATTAAAATACTTCAAAATGAAAGAAAAAAAACTTACATTACATATTCAACACGGAGGACATGGGGAGATGGAGAGGAGAAGAGAGTTGAGGGAAGTTGAAGGGGGAGATGAACCATGGACTCTGAAAAACAATCTGAGGGTTTTGAAGGGGTGGGGGTGAGAGATTGGGGGAGCCTGGTGGTGGGTATTATGGAGGGCACCTATTGTATGGAACACTGGGTGTGGCGAAAAAACAATGAATTCTGTTACACTGAAAAGAAATTAAATAAAAAACGTATATTACATATTCAAAAAAATGTTAAAGGAACTACTTTAAGCTAAAAGAAAAAAAAAGCATGAATTAGTAACAAGCAAACATATTAAAGTATAAATCTCATTGGTAAAGGTAAATATATAGTAAAGGTAACGGGTTAGTCACTGATAAAACTCTTACAAAGGTTAAAAGACAAAACTAGTAAAAATAACTATTAGTTAAGGAATACAAAAAATAAAAAGATGTAAAATATGACATCAAAAACTAAGAGGTGGAGTGGGAGGCAGTAAAAATGTAGCGTTTTAGAATGTGTTCAAACTTAAGTTGCTATTAACTTAAAATAAAGTGTTAGATATATAAGCTGTTTTATGTGGCCCTCATGGTAACCATAAAGCAAAAACCTATAGTAGATACACAAAAGATAATAAGAAAGGAATCTAAGCATTACACTAAAGAAAGTCATCAAACCACCAGGGAAGAGAGCAAAAGAAGAAGACAGGAATACTGAGGAACTACAAAGCAGCCAGAAAACAATTTAAAAAATGGCAATAAGCACATACCTGTCAATAATTACTTTAGTTGTAAATGAACTAAATTCTCCAATCAAAAGACACAATGTTGCTAAATGAATAATAAAAAAATAAAGACCCATCTATATGCTGCTTATAAGAGACTCACTTTAGATGTAAGGATAAACTTAGACTGAAAGTGAAGGGATAAAAAAATGTTTCATACAACTGGAAACCAAAAGAAAGCTGGGGTAGCTAAACTTACATTTGACAAAATAAGCTTTAAAACAAACACTGTAATAAAGACAAAGAAGGGAATTACATAATGATGAAGGGATCAATCCCACAGGAAGATATGACATTTGTAAATATTTATGCTCCTAATATAGGAGCACCTAAATACCTAAAGCAAATATTAAAAGATCTAAGGGAAGAAATTGAGAGCATTGCAACAAAAATAGAGGATTTTATTACCCCATTTACATCAAAAAATAGATCACTCAGATAGAAAATCAATAAGGAAACATCATCCTTAAGTGACACATTAGACCAGTTGCACATAATAGATATACACAGAACATTCCATAAAAAGCAGCAGAATAGACATTCCTCTCAAATGCACAGGGAATAGTCTTCACAACAGATCATATGTTATAGCACAAAACAAGTCTCAATAAATTTAAGAACATTGAAATCAAATAAAACCTCTTTTCTGACTACAATGGTATGAACCAGAAATGAATTGCAAAGGAAAAAAAAAACGGAAAGATCACAAATATAGAGAGATTAAACAACATGCTACTGAACAGCCAGTGGGTCAAGGACAGGAGAAATTAAAGGGGAAGTCAAAAAAATCAACATGATACACCATATTAACAAAATGTAGGATAAAAATCATATAATCATCTCAATAGATGCAGAAAAAAGCATTTGACAAAATTCAACATCCATTTATGATAAAAACTCTCAAGGAAGTAAGGATAGAGAGGGAATGAATGTCAAACATAGTAAAGACCATATATGACAAGGCCACAGCTAATTTTATATTCAATAGTGAAAAGCTGAAAACTTTTCCTCTAAAATCAGGAACAAGACAAGGATTCCCATTCTCACCACTTTTATTTAACATAGTATTGGCAGTCCTAGCCACAGCAACTGGGCAAGAAAAAGAAATGAAGCTATCCAAACTGGAAAAAAGAGGTAAAACACTATTTGTGGACAACATGACTTAATATACAGAAAATCCTGAAGACTCCACCAAAAAACTATTAGAAATAATAAATGAATTCAGTAAAGTTTTAGCATATAAATTAATAAAAGAAAATTTGTTGCATTCCTATACACTAACAACAATCTATTAGAAAGAATAATTAAGAAAACAGTCCCAGGGCATCTGGGTGGCTCAGTTGATTAAGCATCTGACTCTTGGTTTCAGCTCAGGTCAGGAGCTCATGGATCATGGGATCAAGCCCCACATTGGGTCCTGTGCTCAGCAGGGAGTCTGCTTGAAAGATTCTCTCCTTCTGCCCCTCCCCCACTCACTTGCTCTCTCTCAAAAAAAAAAAAAAAAACAAAAAAAACCTTTTTAAAAGAAAAAAGGAAAAAATCCCATCTATAATGGCATCAAAAAGAATAAAATATCTAGGATTAAATTTAACCAAGGAGGTAGAAAGGCCTGTACACTGAAAAATATGACATTAATGAAATAAACACAAATAAATGGAAAGATATTCTGTGTTCATGGATTGGAAGAATTAATACTGTTAAAATGTCCATACTTCCCAATGCAGTCTACATGTTTACTGCAATCCCTATCAAAATCTGAGTGGGATTTTCCACAGAACTAGAACAATCATAAAATGTATATGGAACCACAAAAGACCTTGAATAGTCAAAGCAATCTTGAGAAAGAAAAACAAAGCTGGAGTCATCATGCTCCCTAATTTCAAATTGTATTATAAATCTATAATAATCGGTGGACCTGGGGTGGCTCAGTTGGTTAAATTCTGCCTTCAGCTCAGGTCATGATCCCACGGTCCTGGGATTGAGCCCTTCATAGAGCTCTGCATCAAGCTTCCTGCTCACTGGGGAGCCTGCTTCTCCCTCTCTTTCCACTGTGCTCTCTTTCTTTCATTGTCTCTGCCGCTATCTCTGTTTCTCTCAAATAAATAAATAAAATCTTTCAATCAATCAATATATAATAATCAAAATAGTATGGAGGTGCTTGGGTGGCTCAGCTGGTTGGGCATCATCCTTGGCTCAGGTCATGATCTCAGGGTCCTGGGATCGAGCCCCACACCAGACTCCCTGCTCATTCCCTCCCCACTGCTTGTGCTCACTCTCTCACTCTCTATTTGTCTCAAATAAATAAAATCTTTTAAAAAAATAAAAACAGGGAGTCTCAGTGGCTCAGTTGGTTGGGTGTCTGCCTTTGGCTCAGGTCATGATCCCAGGATCCTGGGATCAAGCCCTGCATTGGGCTCTCAGCTCAGCAGGGAGCCTGCTTCTCCCTCTCCCTCTATCTATGCTCTGCCTACTTGTGCTCTCTTTCTGTGTCAAATAAATAAATAAAATCTTTAAAACAAAACAAAAACAGTACAGTATTGGCATAGAAATAGACACATAGATCAGTGGAACAGAATAGAGAGTCCAGAAATAAACCCACATATATATATATATGGTCAATTTATTTACAAAAGAAGAGCCAAGAATATACAATGGGAAAGGGATAGCTTCTTTAATAAATGGTTAGGTGAACTGGACAGCTACATGCAAAAGAATGAAGCTATACTACTATTTTACACCATACAGAAAAAATTAACTCAAAATGGATTAAAGACAAATGTAAAACCTGAAATCATAAAACCCTGAGAAGGTAGGCCCTAAGCTCTTTGATGTATGTCTTGGTGATTTTTTTCTGGATCTAATTCCAAAAACAAAGGCATAAAAGCAGAAATAATTAAGGGGGACTACATCAAAATAAAGTTTCTTCTGTACAGCAAAACAAATTATCAACAAAACATGCAGGCAACCTACTGAAATAGAACATTTGCACATCATATATCTGATAAGGAGTTAATATCCAAAATAAATAAACACACATAATGCAATAGCAATAAATAAATAAATAAATAAACAAACAAACCAAACAATCTAATTAAAAAATGGGCAGAGGATCTGAACAGTCATTTTTCCAAAGAAGACATATACATGGCCAATAGGCCATGCTCAATATCACTAATCATCAGAGAAATGCAAATCAAAACCTTAATGAGGTATCACCTCTCACCTACTCAAATGGCTGTTATCATAAAGACAACAAACAAATGTTGGCAAGGGCATGGAGAGGGGAACTCTTGTGCACTGATAGTGGGAATATAAATTGGTGCAGCCACTGTGGAAAACAGTATGGAGTTTCCTCAAAAAATTGAAAGTAGAACTAAATGATCCAGCAATTCCACTTCTAGATATTTATCTGAAGAAAATGAAAACACTAACATGAAAAGGTATATGCACCCTGTGTTCACTGCAGCATTATTTATAGTAGCCAATATATGGAAATAACCTGTTTCCATCAATAGGAAGAATGAGCAAGATATAGTTGTGTGTGTGTGTATGAATTGTACTCAGCCATAAAAAAAAAAAGAATAAAACCTTGCCATTTGGGACAACATGGTGAACTTTAACAGTATTAAGCTAAGTAAAATAAGTCTGCCAGAGAAAGATAAATACTTAAGCGGCCACTTATATGCAGAATCTGAAAAAAACTGTACAAACAAACAAAGCAAAATGAAACTCATGTGTATGAAAAGATTGGCAGTTGCCAGGGAGAAGGGGTGTTAGGGGTTGAGTGTAAGGGATGAACAGGGTCGGGTGGTACAGACTTCCAGTTGTGAAGTGAATAGATCATGGGGATGTGATGTGCCGCAGAGCAACTCCAATCAGTGGCGTTGAGCATACTTGAAGGCTGCTAAGGGAGAATGGATCTTGAAAGTGTTCATCAAAAGAAAAAAAAATTGTATCTTTTTTATGGAGACAGATGGTGACTAGACTTATGGTGGTGATTATTTCACAGTGGAGACAAGTGTTGAATCATCACATTGTAAGCCCAAAACTAATATAATATTGCATGACAATGATACCCAAGAATAATTAAGAATAGAAATAACAAGGCAGGTGGACATTATTTCCAAGTTGAATATAAGTTCTAATCTTAGATAACTCTTCACCGTGGTTGTACACATAATTTCCTAGTAACGCTAATTAATTTTGTACAATAGCCAAATAATTTTTAATTTACCCACTAGTGATTCTGACACACTCAGCCCATTCGTGGGATTATTTTATGAATATTCTAAACTTATTAAAATATTTTTGCATAAATTTATTCCATACACTGACCATTTCTGATGTAAAAAAAAGGTCTTAAACTCTTGCCACTGAGAAAGGGGAACCCTCTTACCACTGTTGGTGGGAATGCAAGCTGGTACAGTCACTCTGGAAAACAGTATGGAGGTTCCTCAAGAAGTTACCCTAGGACTTGCACTACTATGTATTTATCCCAAAGGTACAAATGTATTGATCTGAAGGGACACCTGCGCCCCAATGTTTATAGCAGCAATGTCCACAATAGCCAAATAGTGGGAAAAACCAAGATGTCCATCCTCAGATGAATGGATGAGGAAGGTGTAGTATATATATACACTGGAATATTACTCAGCCACCAGAAAGGATGACTACTTACCATTTACATTGATGTGGATGGAACTGGAGGGTATTATGCTGGGTGAAATAAGTTAGTCAGAGAAAGACAACTATCATATGGTTTCATTCATATGTGGAATATAAGAAACAGCCCAGAGGATCATAGGGGAGTCATCAGAGAAGGAGAAAAACCACTAGAGATTCTTAACTATAGGAAACAAATTGAGAGTTACTGGAGTGGGGGTGGGTAGAAGAATGGGTAATTGGGCAATGGGCATTAAGGAGGGCAATGAAGTGATGATCACTGGGTGTTATATGCAACTGATGAATTATTGAACTCTACATCTGAAACTAATGATGTACTATATGTTGGCTAACTGAATTTAAATAAAAATAAATTATTGCTACTGAAAATCAAATATTACTATTTATATTACTTTTTCAAGAAGTGCTTTCTCAACTGTTTATTGCATGTAGTAATAATATAGTTCATTAGTCATCTATTATAGACATTCAGCGAAAAAAATATTCTATGTTGAGTTCTATTTGCTCAGAGATTTTAGGTGAATATTAAATTTTTCCATTTTCACTGCAGCCAAGTAAAGGAATGCCATTTTGCAAGTAAATTTTTAAGGTTAGAAATGTTGATATTTTGATGCCCACTATATAAACAAGGCTGTTGAATATATGATTGCTTTATGATTATATACATATGACATAAACACAAGGACAAAAATTTAGATGTTTTTGTTTTTGCATAAAATTAAATAAAATGGATAAATACATGTAGAGATTTATTATAACTATTAAGTAATTAGACCAGTTTTAGAGTTGTGCTCATAATGTTCTAGTTACATATCATGTATATATAAATTCAATGTGAATTTTAAACTTCCTAGAAGATTTTAATAAAAAATTTACTAGCTTATGAACTACCTATTATAATGAAGAAGTCCATTATACTGAAAAAGTAACTTTATTTTTAGATTTCATTGAATCTAAGAGTATTTCTACTGGACAATGTACCTTACATACTACCTCCCCAAAATTCTAACTAAACTATAACATAATAACTTTTATTGCTTTGAATTTTGTTTTTCTACTTAATAAAAGAGCTATTTTAGGCTCATTTACACACATATTTTCATTACTCTTAAGCATTCATATAAAAAAATACAAACTGATTATACACCTCAAACATATTTGCATTCCAAGTCCAATTCTTCTGAATCACTTTTAAATCAGAATTGTCAGTATTTTTTTCCCCAAACTTTTTTTTTTTGGTGTTACCACACACTTTTGTGTGTTACCAAGAACATTGGTACTATGGTCTTTCTTAAAATAGTGCTCCAGTATCATCTCCAGTATTTTTTTCCAAGTCATGGACATTCAGCTTACCCATTTTGAAGTTGGCATTTTCTTAACTTTCAGAAGATTTCAGAAAGGTTTTCAGAAAACAACCAGTACTCCTATCCCTTTCTGAAATTATCTTTAAATAGTTGTTAACAGAAGTATCAAGGCATTGCAATTGTTGCTTCATGTCCAGGACTATAAACCTAATCCGTTTCTACAGCAACAACTATGACCTGACTGTTCCCCACCTGACAATGATTATAAGATGCCTACCTGTTGTAAGTCATCCTGATTTCAGAAATATTAAAACATGAGGAAAGGTTTGTAGCAAAGCTTCTGTATATGCCACATTTATTACCCTATATCCGGAGCTCCTCTGAGTAAGTCCTTGCAGTTTAAAGTGAGAAATGCCCATGTGAGGAGCAGCTCAATTGCAAAATGACCTCTGCATTTCAGAATTTCACCCTGTGAATTACTGATTCATGGCATAGGTATTCACTGGGAACTTCTGGCCTCTGAAAACAAAGGGAAATCCTAGGGGTTCAGAGACATGGAGAAATAAGAGTTTCTCCTTTATCATAGTTAATTGAAGATTATAATTGTAAGTTTTTGGTTATTTTAAAATCTCTAAATTCTGGATTTTGCCACATTAATACAAATTTTCAGTGGTTCTGATATGATTTAACAATAGAATTTCATATAATCTTACATTCACCATTCTGTTAGGAATTGGGAAAAAAAATAAAATCCAGAGAGTCAGAGGTCTACTGAATTTTGTTTATGGCATGTCCCTGAATCAGCAGCCAAATATCCCTTGAGCTGGACTTTGGCTTCAGCCTCCTGTACAAAATCAGTCACGGTATTATTATACCTTAAATATAGCTGTTTTCAAAAATTACTGTCTCTCTGGTTGCACAAATATTTTTTATCTTGGTTCTTAATCTCGTTTGCCCTTATGAGAGTGTGTCTCTCTGTGGGTCCCTAAGCATTCTTCACATAGGACATCACTACAACTGATGTCTCCTTAGACTTGCTTTCAAATTTCAAATAATTATGTCCTTTGGAGAGATTTTTAGAGTCTTTCCACTCCCCCCTCCCCTTTCTGTTTAGCTCTTGCTCTTATAAAACTAAAATTTGTATATATTTGAAGTGGCATTCAGATCATGAAAAACTGATGAGTATTTGGGACTCAGATTTATAAAATGACAGCAGAATTCAAATGATAGAAGTTTCTGAATATAATTCATTGAAATCTTTAAAATGATGCTCTCCTTGCTGCTATGAACATTGGGATACTGATGGCCCTCCTTTTCACTACATCTGTATCTTTGGGGTAAATACCCAGTAGTGCAAGTGCAGGGTCATACGATAGCTCTATTTTTAATTTCTTAAGGAATCTCCACACTGTTTTCCAAAGTGGCTGCACCAACTTGCATTCCCACCAACAGTGTAAGAAGTTTCCCCTTTCTCCACAACCTCTCCAACACTTGTTGTTTACTGTCTTGTTAATGGGAAGAGCCAAGATGCCCTTCAACAGACGAATGGATAAAGAAGATATGGTCCATATATAAAATGGAATATCATGCCTCCATCAGAAAGGATGAATACCCAACTTTTGTATCAACATGGACGGGACTGGAGGAGATTATGCTGAGTGAAATAAGCCAAGCAGAGAGACTCAATTATCATATGGTTTCACTTACTTGTGGAGCATAAGGAATAACACAGAGGACATTGGGAGAAGGAGAGGAGAAAGGTGTTGGGAGAAATCGGAGGAGATTTGCTCTGAGAAGCAAACTGAGGGGTTTGGAGGGGAGGGGTGTGGGGGGTTGGGTGAGCCTGGTGGTGGGTATTGTTGAGGGAACGTATTGCATGGAGTATGGGTATGATGCATAAACAATGAATCTTGAAACACTGAAAAAATAAAATAAAGTTTAAAAAATAAATTCAGAAATATTTTTAATAAAAAGATAAAATAAAATGATGTGCCCCTCAATTCTTTATGAGGGAAAAAAAAAAATAGCCAAACTTGTTTTAGCTAGTTTTGGTAATTGCAGTTTCTGTAACAATCCCCAAAATCTCAGTAGTATATAATGAAATCTTATTTCTTCCTTATATAAAGTCTTGCAGTTTGCCAGATGGTTCCAGAAGCCAGGCCCTTCCATCTGGGGGCTGTATCTCTCTCTCATTCTTTGGAGTCCTGGTTGGGGGAATTCTAAATACTCCATTTTCATCATATTTGTTCTAATAACTCCAGCACATATTGCCTCCTCACAAAGGACTGTCTTCATTTGCAAAGTGTGGAAAATTTCAGCCTTTTCAGAGGTTTTAAAAATGACAGCTTCATTGAGATAGAATTCATATACCATATATTCACCATTTTGAAGTCTACAATTCAGTAGTTTTTAGTTATATTCACAGAGTTGTACCACCATCACCACAATTTAAGTCGAATCATATTTGTCACTCCAAAAAGAAACCCCATACTTCTTAGCAGCTGTTCTCCATGCACTGTTCTCTCCAGCCTTTGGTAACCACTGTACTTTCTGTTTCTATGGATTTGCATATTCTGGACACTTTATGTAAATGGAATTATAACATATGTGGTTTTTTGTGACTGGCTTCTTTCATTTAACATGTTTTGAAGGGTTTTTTTTTTAATCTTTTTTTTTTTAATTTTGTTTATTTATTTGAGAGAGAGAGATCACCAAACTTCATTCTGTTTTACAGCAGAGTAATGTTCCATTGTATGGATAGACCACATTGTGCTCATTCTTTCATTTGATCAGCATTGGATTTGTTTCCACTTTTTGGCTGCTATAAATACTGTTGCTGTGAACATTTGTGTACAAGTTTTGTATGGACATAATATTTTTATTTCTCTTGTAGATAGATAGATAGATAGATAGATAGATAGATATCGGAGTGGAATTGCTGGGTCATATGGTAACTGTATATCAGAATTTTTGAGGATTTGACAAGTTGGTTTTCCAAAGCATGTGCACCATTTTACAATCCCACCAGTCATACAAGAGGGTCTAAAGGTTTAAGTTTTAACTCACTGTATGCTCCAACAAAGAAAAGCCACCTGTTTTTTAAAATTTGCCTTTCACATTTCATTATCCTGAACCATTTTGCACTTTCTAAAGCAAAGACACAAAATCTCTCCTCTTTATGGTGACATTAAATGAGATGATACTCTAATAATTTCCCGTTTTATTTTTTCCAGCCAAGGAGAGATGTTAGAAGCAATTAAATACTTGAAAAAAGTTGTGAAAATTGCAGGAAACAATTTTCAAAGACTAGATGTTGTGAAAGCAAGTACAATGCTTGGGGATATCTACAATGAAAAAGTGAGTATATGTGTTTCATTCTTGTAGGGAGAAATTCTCAGAGTTTTAAAATTCTATTCCCATTTGTCTCTCACCTTCCCATAATATGTTATGCAGAATGACCCCAGGACCGCAGAGTTTGGTTAATGCACAGGGTAGTTACTTCCTCTTTTTCCAGGACCTGAGTGCCATCTTGGGCACAGTCACCGCAAGCTGCTAAAACTGATTCATGTCTTCACAGCCAGTGAAGATTCTAAGTGGTTTTGGATTTGAAGAGCAATTAAAACATTTCAATTCAAAGAATATCATTATAATGGTTGGCTCTTATCTGCTGACGCTAACATTCATCTCCCTTGCTTCAAATTCTCGTTTTATTAATTCAGCAGTGATGGGCCTGCTAGGTTCTTCAGGAGAAGAAAGGACAATCCCAAGAGTAATTCTGAAGGAAATATGGAATTCTAACATCAGACTGGTTATGTGAAAGAAAAGAGAAAGAAGAGAAGGTCCAAAATAAAAGTATCTTATTCAAGAGACCATTACTAGTGAAATGAATTGGTCATAACACATTGATCTTTTGATTGATTTTTCCTGAGTTTAGCTCTTATTACCCAGATCTTTCTTTTTTTTTTTTAGATTTTATTTATTTATTTTATAGACAGAGATTACAAGTAGTCAGAGAGGCAGGCAGGGAGAGAGAGGAGGAAGCAGGCTCCCCGCTGAGCAGAGAGCCCGACATGGGGCTCGATCCCAGGACCCTGGGATCACGACCTGAGCTGAAGGCAAGAGGCTTTAACCCACTGAGCCACCCAGGCGTCCACCCAGATCGTTCTTCAAGAAACACTATAAAAGAGGCTTTTTTTCTCTAGTTATAATTGCTGTTTTGATAATGATAGGATCTATCATTTTTGAGGACAGTTTCATTCTTAAACTGTTTCTATACCTTATCTTAGTCTTTAATGAGACGTTGTATACGTATTGATTAAAGGTACTAAATCTGAGACTAAACTCAGGTTTAGTAGGTGAAAAGCCTACTTCTTTCACTTGTAATAAGATCTGTAGCCTAGGACAACTTACCTTCTATGTGCCTCAATTTTCTCCCCTTATAAGGTTGTAGTGAGTATTGAGTTAATGAATGTAGAGCAGTTAGAGAATAGCACCTGGCAGGGGAAGCAAGTGCCAACTAGATAAGCCGTTATTATTTGGCACACCTTGATGGGGTATCATACAATCCCCCTTTTCCCTGAGGCTCAGAGGATTTAAGTAACCTACCCCAGGCCTCCACGTTTCTAGGTGGCAGTGGTATTCAAACCCATGCTCTTAATCACTACAGTCTTTTATTTGGCAGGTAATTGACTTTTTGATGATTTCAGAATTATTTAGTCTTTTTAAAATTTTTATTTTATTTTTTTCAGTATTCCAGAATTCATTGTTTAAGCACCACGCCCAGTGCTCCATGCAATACGTGCCCTCCTTGATTCCCACCACCAGGCTTACCCAACCCCCACATCCCTCCCCTCCAAAACCCTCAGTTTGTTTCCCGGAGTCCACAGTCTTTCATGGTTCATCTCCCCTCCGATTTCCCCCAACTCATTTCTCCTCTCCTCCTAATGTCCTCTGTGTTATTCCTTATGCTCCACAAATAAGTGAAACCATATGATAACAGACTCTCTCTGCTTGACTTATTTCACTCAGCATAGGCTTTTTTTTTTTTTTTTCCAAAGGAAACAGAGTTTTAAATTAATCCGAATGAATGAAACTACCATAGTTCCTGCTATGGGAAATATGCTTTTAAACAGGGTATCTGATTTCTTATTACACCTCCTCTCTCACGTACTTCCTCTCTCCTATTACCCACGATCATTAAATCCCCTTTTGCTCTTGACTGTCACTCTCCTCCTTTTCTCCTCCCCTGCACACCTTGCTTTTCTCTCCTCCCGTCTTTCTGGTCTGTATTTCTGATCTCAGTGTTCCTCTCCCTATGATCCTGCCCACTTTGTTTCCCATCTTTCTTTGTGCCTCCTGTACCTGTCACTCCAGGTCTCTCTCTCCACTGTGTGCCCTTTCTGCTGCCCCATCTCTGTGGTACAACTCTACTCCGGTGACTCCTGGATCTTGTTTATGCTCTTGTTTCCTTTTTGGGATGCCATGCTGAAACACAGACAAGGCTCATGGCCTTATGAGACCGGCAGTCTAAGGGAAGCTTATCCTGTAGTAGCAGAATTTGCATTCCTAGGTTATACATATTCTTACTTGTTAAAAGGATTGTTCTTCAAAGCAGAAGTGCCAAAAACACAAATTGCCTTACCCTCCACCAAACAATGCCCAGAACTCAGTGTGTTAGTGTACCACAAACATTAAGTATCAATGTATATTCTCCTAGTTACAGAAAGCATAAGGAAAATAAAAGGATAAACCCTTCTGAGGGGTCATTTTAATATTTGCATTTTTAAGCTTTTTGCCAAGAGTTTGTATCTCATCAGTCTGTATTTTATTCTCTGGCTCTTAAGTCTTGAAGAAGAGTCTAATATCTTAAAGGCTGGAGACATGAATACTATCCAAAGGCTGGGGACATGAATACTATCCAAAGACTATGACAATTACCAAAAGTTAATTTTTACTAGTATGTCCCAATTCTAATATAAAATTTGGAGGATTTCAGGTATTCATGCTATCTTCAAATATACTTGCCTTCAAATATACAAATTCATTCATACATTTTAGTGACTCTTTATATTTTAATGTAATAAATGTCACTGATAAATAGGGTAGTGATTTTTAATAGTTTTTTTTTTGTTTTTTGTTTTTGTTTTTGGTTTTGGTTTGTTTTGGTTTTTCTTTGAGAGAAAGCATGACAGGGGAAGAGGCAGAAGGAAAAGGAGAGAGAGAATCTCAAGCAGGCTCCACGCCCAGTAAAAAGCTTGATGCAGGGCTTAGTGTAACGATCCTGAGATCATGACCTGAGCCAAAATCAAGAGTCAGATGCTTAATTGACTGAACCACCCAGGTGCCCCTTAAGTATACAATACTATAACAATTTTATGACATCAAAGACTTCAAAACAAAACTTGATTTGTTATTAAAATTGTTAATGTTGCATTCAGTTATTGTGCATTACTGTGATTCTTTGTGGGTACTTCCTCAAGTCAAAAATCCACTGATTACTTCTCAGGCTGACTGAGTTGTTAAATCATTCCCAAGAGTATGATTTGAAAACATATGACGAAGTGAGTTTATTAGAATCTAATGTAGTTATTTTTCCTTCTTATTTTTTTTAAGTTTTTATTTATTTATTTGACAGACAGAGATCACAAGTAGGCAGAGAAGCAGGCAGAGAGAGAGAGGAAGGGAAGCAGGCTCCCTGCTGAGCAGAGAGCCCGATGCGGGGCTCTATCCCAGGACCCTGAGACCATGACCTGAGCCGAAGGCAGAGGCTTAACCCACTCAGCCACCCAGGTGCCCCATTTCCTTCTTATTCTTTTGAAACAGGGAGATAGCTTTGATGACATCCTGAATTTCCTTCTAGTTCTACAAAGTCATTTCCTAGGAAAATACTGACAAGAAATTATTTCATGTCTCTTATTTCAGCTGCTTATGGATATTTCCTAATGATATTAGATCCCTTTATTCAAGTTATACACCTGAACAATCTTATAAGCTGTTTGCATCACATCCTATCGATTATGCTTTTTCATGAAGGAAACTTGCAGGACAAAGAGGAGCCTCACTGATTTTTGTCCCCTGCCCCCTTCCCCTTGAATCTGCACTCAGCTACTTATTAACTGTGACCTTGGGCACAAGAATTCTTTGATTCTCAGTTTCTTCATGTTTCAAGTGTCAATAACAAGATACCTTGAAAAACTATATAAGGATTAGGAATATAAATATGTACGTGGTGCCTAGTTGAATGCCTAGCATATGTTGGGTATACAAAAGCACTTAACCTCTTAGCACACTCCGGCTCACTCCCTGCAACTTCAGACTCCTATCCCACCGCCTGCCCATCATCTTCACTTAGACTTCACATATAACCTGTTAGAAATGAACTCATCATTTTTCCTTAAATTCTATTCCCCTATTAACTTCATGCTCAACTATGATAGAATATGACCCAGGTATTTTCTAAGCAAACCTCTCAATCTATGAGCTCCCCCTATCTGGCTTCATCTAGGCTCATGACCTTAGATATGCTGAAGACTTCCAAATTTGTATCTCCAGCTCTGATCTCTCCTTGGGACTCCACGCTTGTAAATCTAGCTTTAGACATCTTAAATTTAACAGAATTCCTTCCTCCCAATCTTCTCCTTCTGAATAAATGGCATCATTATCCATTAGCCCAGCTGCTCAAACCAAAAATCTGGGTATTCTTTGATTCTTTTCTCCTTCCTGCTCCATATCTAATCCAGAAGCAAACCCTGACCTTTATGCCACCAAAACATATCTGAGATGCACCTCCTTCTCTGTATCTGCTACTATCATCCCATCAGTTTGTGACACTGTTTTCTCACCTGCCCTACTGCAGGAAGTTCAAGCCCATTCCCCAGTTCTTACCCATATAATCCAGTCTCCACACAGATGCCCAAGTAGTCCTTTTAAATGTAAATCAAATTGTGTTATTTCTCTACTTAACACACTTCCATTACTGCCCATTCTTCTGGGAACCTGAAATAGTCTAGGTGAGATGTACACCAACTCACCCCATCTCTGACTTTATTTCTTACTCTTCTTATCGACTCCACCACAGCCAAATGGACTTTTGAAGTTCTTCAAATATGCGGAGCTTTTTGCTGCCTTAGGACATTTACCCTAGCTGGAATACGCTATATGGAATGCTTCCCAATCTGAGCTTCATATCCCTGAATTATTGTCCTCATATCTCAGTTAGATGCCACATCTTCAGAAAGGCCTTCCCTTGGCAACTGACTAAAAGTAGCCACATGGGTGAAGGTAGTTCAAAGGTACAAACTTCCAGTTCTAAAAGAAGCAAGTCTTGGGAATGTAATGTACAGCATGATAATTACAGTTAATAGTACTGTATTGTATATTTGAAATTTGCCAAGAGTAGCTCTTAAAAGTTCTCATCACAAAAAAATTTGTAACTATGTGAGGTGGTGTTAACTAAACTTAATGTGGTGATCATTTAGTAATATATACAAATATTAATCATAATGTTATATACCCAAAACTAATATAATGTCATATATTATCAATACATTATATAATATATATGACAATATAATTATCACATAATGTCAATTAGACCTCAATTTTAAAAAGCATATGAAGGTGCTTTGAAAAGGTACTTGTATTTTGTAATATAAGATGGCATTATTGTTATTCATGAGGAAAACTGTTTAATCACAGCTACCATTTCTGTGATTTGAGTGCTCAAACACATTTTCTAATCTAAAATGATGAAATCTAATCCACTATATTCTGTGGGGCTTTCTAGGCATTTGAGAGAGAAGCCAAAAAATTCAATCAATAGAAGTATCTGTTTTGTTGAAAAAATAAAACCTTTTCTTCCACTTAACCAAAATATCTGAAATCTCCATATTCCCCGTTTCTGTTCATTGAAGTCCTGAAAGCTGCATGCCAAAATAAAAATTATATGAAGAAGAAAAGAAGTAGCTACCGGGTACTCTTTAACATTACATTAATATTTCACATAGCACTCATCTCCTAGTTTTCTTGTTTATGATATCTTCTTAGTGTTGTTTAATTTGGCTAGAATAGCTTAATGAGAATAGGGACCATATCTACCTTGTTTATTATTTTGTTCCAGGTCCTAAATGAGAAGTTGGCACAGAGGTGGTGAGCAAAAATATGTGAATTTTTTTTAATCAATCAATAAATTTGTAACCAGTTTTCTACCTCAGGAGAGTAAGAATCTCTCACTTTAGGAATTCCAAACTTCTATTTCATTTTTGTACAATGATTCTGAAAACTTGTACTGAATCTTTAAAAGCAAATCTAATATTCCTGGTACTGGTCAGTCTTCCTCATCATCTCTTTTCTTGCTTAATATTATTCATGCAATGTATTCTAATTGTATTCCTTATAATCACTTCTAAGAAATAATGTTATTATAAGACCACAACTATAAGACTGTATTTGGAAAAAATATTAGAATTAACTGTTTTCTCTAGTTATTATAGTGTTGTTATAATTAACATTAGCACATCTTTAAGAGATCATTTATTCTAATTTGTTTACCTTTTACTATATAATCATAGAAGATGGGCCACCCATCCCACCCTCCTGATGTGATCTCTTGATGAAAATATAGAATTAATACGAAGTAGCAAAATGAGAATGCTTTAGGGAAAAAAAGTAGATACAAACTCTTTGTCAGGCTCCCGCTCAGCAATGAGTCTCTTTCTCCATCTCCCTCTGTCCCTTTCCCCTGCTCATTGTCAATTCTCTCTCTCAAAGAAATAAATAAAATCTTAAAAAAAACCACACACACACAAATAAAAAAGTGATAGTTCCAGACTAAAATAGTAAAGAAAATGTGTAAAAAATGGCTTTTCCTTAGTACTAGGAAATGTTCTTTTATTTTTGAGCATACTCATTGTATAGAGTGAGAAGTATCTGGTAAGAATCAGAAAAATACATTAAAATTCTATATTATAGTGTAATAATGGATGCTTTGTTTTAAGGTCTACGATGTCATCAAGATCCTGTCCCGCAATTGTCCCTTAAATGCTTACCAGTGATATTTATAACACTAAGCAAAGTTTTCTTTTCCAGTAAGAGGCAATCGTGAAGTGATTAATTCACTTATATATTCTCAAATTCATATTTAAGATTGCCAAGATTAATTATTAGAATCTTCTGAATTTTATAATAGGATAGGGATTAACTGATAACAGAATCAAACTGTAGAACATTGGACAGAACCTTTGGAGAAGAGATTAAATTTAGATATTAAGCTCTTTAAGAATTGAAAATCTACAATACAATACACAGTAATGAAATCTCATTCCAAAATGGTATGTATAAAAATCCTTGCATCTTAGAAGAATTAATGTATTTCCTTAATAGTGTTTTAAACTAGATAAATGTAGATCGATACCAGTTTTATGGCAGTTGTGTCTAACAATTGAATACTAAGCTCAATTTGTGGGAAGAATAATTATATGTAATTATAATTATAATTAAATAGCTATGAATAATTATAATGCTCCTATTTTGGGGGAAAAAAAAAACACTTGTTAGAGAGGATCTAATATAAATTTTAGGCATAGTAAATTCTGTTAACTTCTGAATCCCCACTGCTTGGCATGGAGCTTCGTACATAGTAGTTGCCTGATAAATGAATAAGTTCATTCTAACATAATAATATATAAAGTAATTCTTGAAATTTAAATGTATGTCCATTTATTTATGGCCCCTAATTTCATAATTAAGACTTTCATCTGGGAGGAGAAGTCAAGATGGCAGAGAAGTAGCAGGCTGAGACTACTTCAGGTAGCAGGAGATCAGCTAGACAGCTTATCTAAAGATTGCAAACACCTACAAATCCAACGGGAGATCAAAGAGAAGAACAGCAATTCTAGAAACAGAAAATCAACCACTTTCTGAAAGGTAGGACTGGCAGAGAAGTGAATCCAAAGCAATGGGAAGATAGACCGAGGGGGAAGGGGCCGGCTCCCGGCAAGCGGCGGAGCAACAGAGCACAAAATCAGGACTTTTAAAAGTCTGTTCCGCTGAGGGACATCACTCCAGAGGCTTAACCGGGGTGAAGCCCACGCGGGGTCAGCGTGGCCTCAGGTCCCGCAAGGTCACAGAAGGATCGGGGGTGTCTGAGTGTCGCAGAGCTTACAGGTATTAGAACGGGGAAGCCAGCTACAGAGACAGAGCCGAGGAGTGAGCTCTAATCTCGGGGTTACCTTGAACCGGTCGCAGGCTCAGTCAGCATGGAGCACGGCCAGAGGCCAGGGTGACAGGAGTAATTGGGTGCTGTTCTCTGAAGGCGCACTGAGGAGTGGGGCCCCGGGCTCTCGGATCCTCCAGGCCAGAGACTGGGAGGCCGCCATCTTCATTCCTGTCCTCCGGAACTCTACGGAAAGCGCTCAGGGAACAAAAGCTCCCGAAAGCAAACCCAAAGCAAACCCAAGCGGATTACTCAGCCCGGCCCCGGATAAGGGCGGTGCAACTCCGCCTGGGGCAAAGACACTTGAGAATCACTACAACAGGCCCCTCCCCCAGAAGATCAACAAGAAACCCAGCCAGGACCAAGTTCACCTAACAAGGAGTGTAGTTTCAATACCAAAGAGAGCAGCAGAATTCCAGAGGAGGAGAAAGCAAAGCACGGAACTCATGGCTTTCTCCCCATGATTCTTTAGCCTTGCAGTTAATTTAATTTTTTTTTCAATTTTTTTTTCTCTTCTTCTGCTAAATTTTTTTAACTTGTACCCTTTTCTTTTGTAACGTTTTTTAACTAGTTTTCTAATATATATATATATGTATTTTTTCCTTTTTATATTTTTTCCTTATTGGTTTTCTTTTTTTAATTTTTTTTCTTTCTTTCTGAACCTTTTTATCCCCTTTCTCCCCCCTCACGATTTGGGATCTCTTCTGATTTGGCTAAAGCATATTTTCCTGGGGTTGTTGCCACCCTTTTAGTATTTTACTTGCTCCTTCATATACTCTTATCTGGACAAAATGACAAGGGGGAAAAATTCACCCCAAAAAAAAGAACAAGAGGCAGTACCAAAGGCTAGGGACCTAATCAATACAGACATTGGTAATATGTCAGATCTAGAGTTCAGAATGACGATTCTCAAGGTTCTAGCCGGGCTCGAAAAAGGCATGGAAGATATTAGAGAAACCCTCTCGGGAGATATAAAAGCCCTTTCTGGAGAAATAAAAGAACTAAAATCGAACCAAGTTGAAATCAAAAAAGCTATTAATGAGGTGCAATAAAAAATGGAGGCTCTGACTGCTAGGATAAATGAGGCAGAAGAAAGAATTAGCGATATAGAAGACCAAATGACAGAGAATAAAGAAGCTGAGCAAAAGAGGGACAAACAGCTACTAGACCACGAGGGCAGAATTCGAGAGATAAGTGACACCATAAGACTAAACAACATTAGAATAATTGGGATTCCAGAAGAAAGAGAGAGGGGAGCAGAAGGTATATTGGAGAGAATTATTGGAGAGAATTTCCCCAATATGGCAAAGGGAACAAGCATCAAAATCCAGGAGGTTCAGAGAACCCCCCTCAAAATCAATAAGAATAGGTCCACACCCCGTCACCTAATAGTAAAATTTACAAGTCTTAGTGACAAAGAGAAAATCCTGAAAGCAGCCCGGGAAAAGAAGGCTGTAACATACAATGGTAAAAATATTCGATTGGCAGCAGACTTATCCACAGAGACCTGGTAGGCCAGAAAGAGCTGGCATGATATATTCAGAGCACTAAATGAGAAAAACATGCAGCCAAGAATACTATATCCAGCTAGGCTTTCATTGAAAATAGAAGGAGAGATTAAAAGCTTCCAGGACAAACAAAAACTGAAAGAATTTGCAAACACCAAACCAGCTCTACAGGAAATATTGAAAAGGGTCCTCTAAGCAAAGAGAGACCCTAAAGTAGTAGATCAGAAAGGAACAGAAACAATATACAATAACAGTCACCTTACAGGCAATACAATGGCACTAAATTCATATCTCTCAATAGTTACCCTGAATGTGAATGGGCTAAATGCCCCAATCAAAAGACACAGGGTATCAGAATGGATAAAAAAACAAAACCCATCTATATGTTGCCTACAAGAAACCCATTTTAAACCCGAAGACACCTCCAGATTTAAAGTGAGGGGGTGGAAAAGAATTTACCATGCTAATGGACATCAGAAGAAAGCAGGAGTGGCAATCCTTATATCAGATCAATTGGATTTTAAGCCAAAGACTATAATAAGAGATGAGGAAGGACACTATATCATACTCAAAGGATCTGTCCAACAAGAAGATCTAACAATTTTAAATATCTATGCCCCTAACGTGGGCGCAGGCAACTATATAAACCAATTAATAACAAAATCAAAGAAACATATCAACAATAATACAATAATAGTAGGGGACTTTAACACTCCCCTCACTGAAATGGACAGATCATCCAAGCAAAAGATCAACAAGGAAATAAAGGCCTTAAATGACACACTGGACCAGATGGACATCACAGATATATTCAGAACATTTCATCCCAAAGCAACAGAATACACATTCTTCTCTAGTGCACATGGAACATTCTCCAGAATAGATCACATCCTCGGTCCTAAATCAGGTCTCAACCAGTATCAAAAGATTGGGATCATTCCCTGCATATTTTCAGACCACAATGCTCTGAAGCTAGAACTCAATCACAAGAGGAAATTTGGAAAGAACCCAAATACATGGAGACTAAACAGCATCCTTCTCAAGAATGAATGGGTCAACCAGGAAATTAAAGAAGAATTGAAAAAATTCATGGAAACAAATGATAATGAAAACACAACGGTTCAAAATCTGTGGGACACAACAAAGGCAGTCCTGAGAGGAAAATATATAGCGGTACAAGCCTTTCTCAAGAAACAAGAAAGGTCTCAGGTACACAACCTAACCCTACACCTAAAGGAGCTGGAGAAAGAACAAGAAAGAAACCCTAAACCCAGCAGGAGAAGAGAAATCATAAAGATCAGAGCAGAAATCAATGAAATAGAAACCAAAAAAACAATAGAACAAATCGACGAAACTAGGAGCTGGTTCTTTGAAAGAATTAATAAGATTGATAAACCCCTGGCAGACTTATCAAAAAGAAAAGAGAAAGGACCCAAATAAATAAAACCATGAATGAAAGAGGAGAGATCACAACTAACACCAAAGAAATACAGACAATTATAAGAACATACTATGAGCAACTCTACGCCAACAAATTTGACAATCTGGAAGCAATGGATGCATTCCTAGAGACATATAAACTACCACAACTGAACCAGGAAGAAATAGAAAGCTTATAGGAGGGTAAGGAGATTGAAACAGTCATCCAAAATCTCCAAACAAACAAAAGCCCAGGGCCAGACAGCTTCCCGGGGGAATTCTACCAAACATTTAAAGAAGAACTAATTCCTATTCTCCTGAAACTGTTCCAAAAAATAGAAATGGAAGGAAAACTTCCAAACTCATTTTATGAGGCCAGCATCACCTTGATCCCAAAACCAGACAAGGATCCCATCAAAAAAGAGAAGTACAGACCAATATCCTTGATGAACACAGATGCAAAAATTCTCACCAAAATACTAGCCAATAGGATTCAACAGTACATTAAAAGGATCATTCACCACGACCAAGTGGGATTTATTCCAGGGCTGCAAGTTTGGTTCAACATCCGCAAATCAATCAATGTGATACAACACATTAATAAAAGAAAGAACAAGAACCATATGATACTCTCCATAGATGCTGAAAAAGCATTTGACAAAGTACAGCATCCCTTCCTGATCAAAACTCTTCAAAGTGTAGGGATAGAGGGCACATACCTCCATATTATCAAAGCCATCTAGGAAAAACCCACCGCAAATATCATTCTCAATGGAGAAAAACTGAAAGCTTTTCCGCTAAGGTCAGGAACACGGCAGGGATGTCCGTTATCACCACTGCTATTCAACATAGTACTAGAAGTCCTAGCCTCAGCAATCAGACAACAAAAAGAAATTAAAGGCATCCAAATCGGCAAAGAAGAAGTCAAACTATCACTCTTCCCAGATGATATGATACTATATGTGGAAAACCCAAAAGACTCCACTCCAAAACTGCTGGAACTTGTACAGGAATTCAGTAAAGTGTCAGGATATAAAATCAATGCACAGAAATCAGTTGCATTTCTCTACACCAACAACAAGACAGAAGAAAGAGAAATTAAGGAGTCAATCCCATTTACAATTGCACCCAAAAGTATAAGAGACCTAGGAATAAACCTAACCAAAGAGACTAAGAATCTATACACAGAAAACTATAAAGTACTCATGAAAGAAATTGAGGAAGACACAAAGAAATGGAAAAATGTTCCATGCTCCTGGATTGGAAGAATAAATATTGTGAAAATGTCTATGCTACCTAAAGCAATCTACACATTTAATGCAATTCCTATCAAAGTACCATCCATTCTTTTCAAAGAAATGGAACAAATAATCCTAAAATTTATATGGAACCAGAAAAGACCTCAAATAGCCAAAGGAATATTGAAAAAGAAAGCCAAAGTTGGTGGCATCACAATTCCGGACTTCAAGCTCTATTACAAAGCTGTCATCATCAAGACAGCATGGTACTGGCACAAAAACAGACACATAGATCAATGGAACAGAATAGAGAGCCCAGAAATAGACCCTCAACTCTATGGTCAACTAATCTTCGACAAAGCAGGAAAGAAGGTCCAATGGAAAAAAGGCAGCCTCTTCAATAAATGGTGTTGGGAAAATTGGACAGCCACATGCAGAAAAATGAAATTGGATCATTTCCTTACACCACACATGAAAATAGACTCAAAATGGATGAAGGATCTCAATGTGAGAAAGGAATCCATCAAAATCCTTGAGGAGAACACAGGCAGCAACCTCTTCGACCTCAGCCACAGCAACATCTTCCTCGGAACATCGCCAAAGGCAAGGGAAGCAAGGGCAAAAATGAACTATTGGGATTTTATCAAGATCAAAAGCTTTTGCACAGCAAAGGAAACAGTTTACAAAACCAAAAGACAACTGACAGAATGGGAGAAGATATTTGCAAACGACATATCAGATAAAGGGCTAGTGTCCAAAACCTATAAGGAACTTAGCAAACTCAACACCCAAAGAACACATAATCCAATCAAGAAATGGGCAGAAGACATGAACAGACATTTCTGCAAAGAAGACATCCAGATGGCCAACAGACACATGAAAAAGTGCTCCATATCACTCGGCATCAGGGAAATACAAATCAAAACCACAATGAGATATCACCTCACACCAGTCAGAATGGCTAAAATTAACAAGTCAGGAAATGACAGATGCTGGCGAGGATGTGGAGAAAAGGGAACCCTTCCACACTGTTGGTGGGAATGCAAGCTGGTGCAACCACTCTGGAAAACAGCATGGAGGTTCCTCAAAATGTTGAAAATAGAACTACCCTATGACCCGGCAATTGCACTACTGGGTATTTACCCTAAAGATACAAACGTAGTGATCCGAAGGGGCACGTGCACCCGAATGTTTATAGCAGCAATGTCTACAATAGCCAAACTATGGAAAGAACCTAGATGTCCATCAACGGACGAATGGATAAAGAAGATGTGGTATATATACACAATGGAATACTATGCAGCCATCAAAAGAAATGAAATCTTGCCATTTGCGACGACATGGATGGAACTAGAGGGAATCATGCTTAGCGAAATAAGTCAATCTGAGAAAGACAACTGTCATATGATCTCCCTGATATGAGGGAGAGGAGATGTAACATGGAGGGTTAAGGGGGTAGGAGAAGAGTAAATGAAACAAGATGGGATTGGGAGGGAGACAAACCATAAGTGACTCTTAATCTCACAAAACAAACTGAGGGTTGATGGGGGGAGGGGGGTTGGGGGGGTGGGGTTATGGACATTGGGGAGGGTATGTGCTATGGTGAGTGCTGTGAAGTATGTAAACCTTGCGATTCACAGACCTGTACCCCTGGGGATAAAAATATATGTTTATAAAAAATTTAAAAAAAAGACTTTCATGTAAGACAATAAATAGCTTAATGCTCAGAAATATAATTAGAACAATAATTATTTATACTTCTCTGTTTTTAAAAATAGAAATGTAAGGTCTAATCACATATGTTCATTTATTTTATCCTATATCTTTGATGTTTAGCAGAACAATCCAAAATATTAACTAGTTTTATTTCCATCTTCAATATTTGCATTGTTCCTCAATCATATAATATACTTACCATATAAATCTTTGATACATTTTATTTTTTCTAATTAAGTAACCATACCCTCATATAAGTTCTATGCTTTACATTTTGAAATAAAAGAAAGAATTTTTATCTCAACAAACAAAAATTATTATTGATAAAATATAGAGCGGTTGTGTTTAAATTAGTAAGTTTAATTGGAATGAACCATTTGAGTAAAGAGTTCACTAAACCATCCTGTGGGTCTATAACATAGTATTATACTGCTTATGTATGTAACATAACTGTCACACAAGCCCTATTTCTTCCCTCCTCATCTTCCAGCAACTTTTGTATCCAATCAGTTCACTGTCTGAACACCATGACTTTACAGAGATGTATGGAGTTGAGTATGCATTTTGCCTGTACTGGGGTATGGTATAGGGTGTTTCAATGGTGTTTGTATTACCACCTCCTGCATAAAATGTTGTGAGAAAATAATTTGAAAACTTATAATAAAATATTCTCTCATAATATTCTCTCTCTTCTCAAAAGTGTGTGCATATGTGTTTTGTATGAGCAAGAGGGAGAGGAAGGAAAGGAGAGGAGGGGAGAGGAGGGAGGGGAAGGGGAGAGGAAAGGAGATTTACAAGTCAGTGAAGAAAGGAAACTTCATTCCCTAGCGTCTTAAAAGTATAGGCTCAATCCTAAAAATGATATCCTCCACTGAGGAAAACGTTTTCATGAGGATTTTTAGAAAATTTGGAGGTTGGCAGAAGGGAGTCTCCTTCCTGAGGCTCAATTTCATTATTTGTAGAATAAGAATAATATTTTCTCACAGGATGACTTATGAAAGTTAGTGACATAATATATGAAGTACTTAGCACTGGCCCTGACACTTTGAAAGCTATCGTGGATAATAGCTTATAGGAGGGTAGGAGAGTATGATCAAAAAAGCCCGCAAAACCTAAAAAACAAAAAAACGGCTTGAATTTTTTCAATGAGATGTTGCAAAAAACTTGAAGAAGAGATGAAATTTAAATGAGTTGTGCTAGTGCCATCAGGATCATTATTTTTCAGGAATCTTGATTACCTCCGATGTTCTTAGTCAAGAATGACATAAGCACATGGGGAAAACAAGAGCAATAACCAGATCAGCAGATAAATACATCAATTTTCAGTGGCCCCGTAAATCCGAAACAGATTGGCTGAAAATGATCTCTTGCTGTGACTAAAAACAACTGGTTAAAAATGCTTTATTAGGTAAATCCAGTGCTACAAGTAGGAAAATTACATCCAAATTAATGTGAAATGGACCACTCTTTCCCAGACTTCCCAAACTGTACCAGGTTGAACCATTTGAAAATGCTAACATTTGATCATTTTTAATCCAAAAAAGCTTATGTTTGATATAGTTCAACTTGATAGATAAAGCTCTTTTAGTATCCTAGCTTCAAGATATTGTATGGTTAGTAATCACAACTTTTTAAAAGAACCTTATTCTCATAGAGTCCCTGCCTGCCATCTCTTTCTTCTAAAAGATGAATGCTGTAACTGTTGAAAGATAAGTTTGGTACATACCAAGGTGAGCAGATATGTGGAAAGATAGAATAAAAAATTAAGAAAGAAATGATTTCTCTTACATTTTTAGGGATACTACAAGAAAGCTTCACAATACTTTCAGCAAGCTTTCAACACAACAGCAGAGCTAACAAACTTGAGTCAAATGGATGAAACGAAAGTGCATTATGGAATAGCAAAAGCTCATCAGATCATGCAGCGGATTAACAGTTACGTCGAGTCTGAAGATCTCACCAGCCTTGGCTACCTGCTGTCATGGAAGGAGAAGAGAGGCAGCATTGTGTGTGATCCGACTAATGGTGAGACTTTAGTTTTTGAAAACAGTTTAGTTTTTGTGTCATTCTTAATGACTCCATCGGTGGTTTTGATTTTATTGGTAATTTTAACTTTATGTATGCCTTACTACATAAATATTGGATGTGCCTTCATGCTATATTGTAACTTTGATGATAAGGAAAGCATAAAATGTGGTAATGATTAGTTAAACTTGACAAATCACCAACCTCATGTTCTTTTTTTCAGTTAAATATTCAACAACATGCACTAATCAGAATGTGAGAATGTGTTGTTTTAAAAGTTCAGTGTTGTACGTTGTTGACAAGAACAAATCACAGACGTTAGTTCACAGATGCTTATCAGTGTTAAATGCAATTAATATTATACTCTTACTTTGCTGATGGTAGTAAATTTTCCTATATTTGATCAATTCAAGTTAGAATATTAATTTAGAAAAATGTAATATTAATTTCTCTTAACTCCACTTATTTTCATACATACTTTTTCTTGTGATAATTAGAGCAGTCAATTAAAAACAAATAACTAGAAGTGATGTGAATGTCACTTTCATGTGTCAACTTGACTGGCTCCAGTCCTCAGTTAAGAACTTCAGAATCGGATTTTTAAAATTTTTAACAGTACTGCCTATCACAGACCCTTGGGTTGCATAATTGTTGGTAAATCAAACTTTCTCAAGCAAAATATTTTAGGGATGTTTGGGATAGCACAAATGGAATCATAGGCACAATTCTGGTATGTAAAGAACCATCTCCTGCTTGGAACTCTTCCTACCCCCCATTAGGTCATTTAGAGGAAACAATAAGCTCTTTGGTTTTTATTTTCTCCGTAGAATAAATAGTAAATAACAGTAAATTGTGCACAAAGGAATCTTATTGCTTCTTTTATATTAGCAGAATTAGTAGTGTAGTATTAGTAGAAGACCACTTACCACTGTCTGTCCTCTAGTTAGGAAATAAGTAAAGGTCTCATTCCAAATATATGTACAGGATAAAGTCTTCAAAAACAGATGGCTTCTTGAATTTCAATGTGCTTGAGTACCCAACAAATATTTACAGGTAACTGTTAACTAACCACTTTTAGATAATATTTTGTTCACTTCAGGATGTTGTGTTATATACTTGAGAGCTAGTTTTGAGTTATCTTCCCTTTACTCCCTCATCTTGTCTGCCCAGGAGAGAAAGCAGAGGAAATATGATGTATCTATCTCTTAGATTACTTCTTCTGATAAAAGATTTGATAGAGAATAAGTTGGGCTACTCCCCTTTTTCGGATTTACTTGGATAAGCTCTAACCATCACCCTAATAATCATGGAAAAAAAAAAAAAACTCAAGGGGCGCCTGGGTGGCCAGTGGGTTAAAGCCTCTGCCTTCGGCTCAGGTCATGATCTCAGGGTCCTGGGATCGAGCCCCGCATCGGGCTCTCTGCTTGGCAGGGAACCTGCTTCCTCCCCCACCCCCCACTCTCTGCATGCCTCTCCGCCTACTTGTAATCTCTGTCTGTCAAATAAATAAAATCTTTTTTAAAAAAACAAACAAACAAACTCAAAACTAGAGAGTCTAGTTTTTCTATTTGCTGCAATCCTGTTTGGGGCTTTTTCAAAAATCTCCCTTGTTTTTTCTTCACTCTATAAAGCTATTTCTTTCTTTTTTCTTTTTTTTAAACATTTTATTCTCATTTTTGGTGAGGGTGTTTTGTGTTTCAAAGGGCTTAGGAGTAAAACAAAACAATGCATTTCAAAACATTATTCAGAAACAAACTGAGGGTTGCTGGAGGGGTAGAGGGGTAGGAATAGGGCGGCTGGGTGGTGGGCCTTGGGGAGGGTATGTGCTATGGTGAGTGCTGTGAATTGTGTTAGACTGATGAATCGCAGACCTGTACACCTGAAACAAATAATACATTATATGTTAATAAAAAAATATTATTCAGAGAGTAAAAACTCAGCTATTTCTATGGTGGAGAAGATTAAATTCTCTGAAACGCTATAAAAGTACACCCCCTTCCTGATTCATTTGACCAAGATTAGAAATCTATGCGTGGATGAGCTATGTTATTATAAAAATGAAGACTACTCCTCTAGATTCAAATGTAAATGAGAAGTTAAGTCTTCTACTACTGGCATTTTTTTAGTGGTAGCTGTTCTATTTGGAAATAAAACCTGCAGGACATTATCAAACATACTCGCTTGTATGTTTACATGGACATATTTTAGTTCAAAATACACTAAAATGTGCTTTTTGAATGCTTCAAAACTGTTTCTTAAACTACAACACTTACTATTCTATTTTTTCTCTGCTTCAAAAACTTCACTGGATCCCTACTACCTACAAATTCTGTACAAGTTTCATAATGTTTTTTGACCACCTCCCTTTCCCTGGCTACCCCCTCATGCCCCAGACACACATAATGTACATTAATACCACCTTACTTCCAACTCCAGCCCCATCCAGGGAAATGTTTTCCATGGTCCTTCTGAGATGTTGAAATCCTCCCTGATCCTCATCTTGTTTGACTGTTGTCTCTTCTCTCTGTTCCAACATTGAATGTCATTCATTTTTGTCCAAGCACTTTTCACTTGTCCTATTCTACATTCTGTCATGACCATTTCTGTAATTGCCTTATCTGCCCAGTGAGAGTATGAGTGTCTTGAAAACAGATTCTGATCTTTGGTGTTTCCTCCAAAGGAAAGCACAATGCCTAACATCTGCTAGATACCAAGTAAATATTTCCCAAATTAAATAGAATTCAAAATGAGTATGTATGTCCTAGCCATGAACAAGTTTGCGCTAACCACTTTTTAAAACTGGATTCATAGTTCCATATCTCCTTGGAAAAACAACAACTACAAAACCACTATGATCCAATACCGTGTTTTGATTCCATGTGGTTATCACATGAATTCAGGACAACAAGTGTGATGTTGACAAAATGAAGAAATACGGAAATATTATTTGGAAATTTGAGCAGCTTTTAGGTTTTCAAATTTTGCCTTTCTTCTCTGAAGAGACATCTTTAATCTTGCCATTGAGGGGTCCCATGTATTCAGAAAAAAGCAGATCAAAGATTTGAAAGATACATTATAAAACTGTGCAGTTATCTCCACCTCTGAGACTTACATCCTCCAAACAAATCATTAGCTCACAGAGCAGGCAATATTCTTTTAAGCAGAGGAACATCACCCCCTAAGGGAATAGAGCAGTGAGAGCACTCAGGTCTCTAGATAAAATGGAACAGTGATTCACCAGCAATCATCTCTCCTCTTTGTACCTTTCAGAGGGAACACAGCAAATATAGGAACCTTCATACCATTCTAATACTCTCAGATATGGTTGGAATGATTTCACCTTCCTCCTTTTCTTTCCAATAGTAAAATAAGAGTAGATTCTCCTCCCAAATTTAGGAATTTAGAGGGAATTCAAATTTATTGCAGTTCAATACAATTATTCAAGCCTGAAGCAACAGAAATTGGTTGGCTCTGGAAGGATTAAGGGCCTATGAATTTCTGCTGATTTCTCCAGAACATAGTTTATTTTTCCTACTAGAACTATTATGCCTCCAATCACGAATTTATTTTTTTTTAATGGATAGCTAATTCATCTTGCCTTGTGGAGATTATAGACCCAGATGTGGAGCAGTGACAGAGAAAGAAAAGCTTTTCTTGTGCAACATAAGAGAACTGTTAACTTAGAAATGTAATTACAGCCATTTCATTGCCAGTGTGGTTAACCACTTCATTGATAATATCAGTAACATGGGTTTAATGCACATTCTTATTTTAGCCAAATGTAAATTATATCAGAGAAATAGGATGCAACTTCTGAGTATGGAAATAGATGAATACACCGGATAGTCAGTAAAGACACTGTTTTCTACAAAATGACATGCAAAGGTTTCCTTGAGTACCAAAAATACCACTCTCATTTTATGAATCATTTAATATTCTTAAAAGAAAACAGTTAAGACCATGAATTTGTCTCTCAGCCCTTGGTTTATGTGGGTTTAATGTCAAGTCCTTGGTTCGATGTTGAGCCACGTTTTCCCACCCTGTTCTTTGCTTGTATTTTTTATTCATGAACTCAGCCCTTTTAATGAATGTGGAAAAGCCACATTCATGAGTGAGCCTCATGTTCTATTATACTTTGTTCAGCTGCTTCAGTTAAATAACCCTAACAATGAGGAGAAAGTTCTGGAATTAGCCAAAAAGTCTGCAAGCGGGTTTTATAGCGTCTTATTGTCACAGAGCAAACCTCTGTCTCTTTTTAATGTGTTCAAAAACATGACACATAAAAAAAAGGTTCTGGTGAAAAATCTGACTGAATCAAAGCTCACCCTACTGGTATTTTGGATAATTGAGGGGAGAGTGTTATGTAAGAGTCTGGTGACCTAGGTTCTAATACCATATTGAGCCCTGATTAGCTTTGTGACTTTGGGCAAAGATTTCAATTCAAGTCTCTCTATCTAAAGTTCAAAACAGATCATTAATAAGATTCTCTGGGACTGATAACAGTTCCTCAGTAGGAGCATCTTCTAAATAAATATGGTATTTTGTAGTTCAATCTAGATTTTCGTGAGCATTTTATTTGTTGTTTTTCCCCCATAAATACTTGTTTCTGTGGGTTTCCCCAAAAGGGAATTTTATTATGGTTATTATTATTATTACTATTTTAATATATCAAATAGCTATAAAAATTCCAGGTACAAATATTTGATCTTTCTGCTAGAACTTATAATAAAGGAGTTTCTAGCTATCTGCTGTCATATGCAATTTGACCTGTCCCTGGTTGGCATTGTTGAAGTTGCTAAACCTAGTGCACTGTTCCATCTGCAGACTTTCAATCCATCCTCCTGTGTTCAACCCTGTGTCATACCTCTCCTCAGCATTTCCTCAATGCCTACCTTTTCCCCACTGTTCCTGGGGCTCATTACTAACCCTTCGTCATACATTTCTGTTTATGTCTGTCTCTGCCTTCCTCAATCTGGAACCACTCCTGTAGCCCCTTTCTGTCTTCTGAACATGAGTTAAAATCTTCTTGAACTTTTTTGAGTTTTATGGAATCATGAAATTATTGAGCTGTGTGGTACTAAAGAAATAACTTGGTCTACTTTTTTTTTTTTTTCAAATGTCCTGAGGTCCAGAGACATGCAGTTATATAAAAATCTGAAAGACAAAATGGACCTATAATCTAGTTTTCTAGAATTCTAGTTCAAGAATCATTTCCTTGAGTTGCACTTTTTTACAATAATACTTTATATTTAGCAGAAGTCATGTTAAACATTTAAAAAGATTAGAATTTAATTAAAATCTGGATTAAAATATTCATGGTGCAAAGAAACAAGTGGGGTTCTATTTCTGGCCAAGATGAAGTCACAAGGAAAAGATTTACCCTCCTGTGTTAAACAACTAAAACAAATAAACAAACAAAACATATAAAACAAGTGTTTGCAGAGATTGGACAACAAACAGTGCAGATCAGTGGTCCTTGAGAAAGATTATGAACACTGTTAGGAAGAAATCAATCTGATTAAGCTGATTCACACCATTGTTATTAATGACTGAAAGTGCTTGAACCTATTCAGAGCAATTAGGATTTTTTAAATGTTGGAAGATTCCCTATTGCTAGAATTTAGGGCATCTGTAATACAGTGTATAACTGAAATCATTCAGGCAGTGTGGGGCAAAATAATTGTGGACAATGAGGCCAACACATGGACCAGTCTTCTAAAGTCTGGGAACTTGCCCTAAATTCGACTTCTCTAAGCTATTTCTGAATTTCAGAACTTTCCTTTCTTCAATATAAATCTCTACATTTTTTAAAAAGCTTATTAGAATTTTTAGATGACAGATCACTATCCCCTTAAAGAATCCAGTGAAAGCTAAGATCTCCCTCCTCTCTTCAGAAAAACCTACAATTACTGCATATAATTTTCAGAGGGTTCATCAACTGTTGCTCAAGGGGGTGGAAATTACAAGGGCTTACCAGTATCTGATTCATTACTCTTCTGGGCACACGGAAGACTGCATTTTTCATCTCCTGGTAGCTAGGCAGGGCTCTGTGACTAGTCCTGGCCAATGGTCAAAGTTACTTCTGTGTGTAAGCATAGGAGAGCCTGCCTGATATCCTCCAGCGGATTCTCTCCCTGCTGCAGTGATCATAGTGGAAGCATTATGAAAAATTACAGGGCAATGAGACTGATGCAGTCAGTCTCTACATGTGGAACATTTGTCCTGGAATGCCATTCAGACCTGCAGCAGACTTTGTGTGAGCACAGAATAATAATCTTTTATTGTGGTGAACCACGGAGATTTGCAGAGTTGTTTGTTAGTACAGCTTCGTTTACCCTGCCCTAACTCTGCAAGCTTCAGGATTCTCTGTGACGGCCCCTGGATAGTCTCAGTGGGAGCTCCGGGGGGAGAACTGGGATAGCCATTTCTCTGTAGGACAGTTTATAAATTGTGTGTTTATAGGTTGTGAGTCTGCTTGTGACTTTTTTCTAAGGCAGAGATCCTTAAAATCCTTTGTGTTTTACTTCTATTTCTAGGCACAGGAAACAAGTTTGATAAGACAAATGGGAGTGACACATTAAAATATCTTAAAATATATTCTTTATAGATTCCATGCTGTTGTCAAAAACCTTAAGAAAGAGATACATTTTTTTCTGCCAATCTCACTTAAATCATGCTATCATGTATATCAAGTATACTTCTAATAAATTTTAAGAAAGAGTTTAGAGAATTCAGTGGCTTCTGCAACTGGTAATAAAATAATTCCAAAGATGAAACATGCTGAAGAAGACAAAATCAATACTTAAGCCAAAATCCTTATATAAAAAAAGACTGCAGAGTTTGAGCCCGATTTTCAAATTTCTTCCTTCACTTACAGTTGCCCCATCTTCATATATTTTCTACAACACAGGTGACATATTTGCTTCCTTAGGAATCAAAAAAATTTTTTTCAGAAAACTAATGCCTACTTCATTGGGAAATAATAATGTAGCTCTAGATCCCTTGGGTTGAAAGATCTTTTTTTTTTCCTCTTTCCTTTTTTTCCCCTCTGAGAGCCTCCTTCTCTATCTGCTGCCTTGGTTCAATAAAAGAGAATTCTTGATTGCTCAAACAAAAACTATACTTCTTTTAGATTCTGCTCACAGTTCTTGGTAGCTGATGGTGTTACCAGTTTTAACTTCCCAAGGTACACTGAACTCACCACTTCCAAGAACAATGTAACTGGGTTTTTCTAATCTGGTTTTGTTTCGATTCCATCTCTAATTGCTAGTTTGAAAAGCTTACGAAAAGTTTTTTTGGTTAGTTAAACCATAGCAAAACCAGAATAAATCCCTGATCTGTATCAGTACAAGGCTAGGGTTTGAAGTTCTGAGAGAATCCCATTATCACCCGTTTATATTTCTCTCCTTCTCAGTGAGGGCTCTCACCCCTGCTTCCAGTTATGTCTTTTTACCTGTAGTCTTGGATTCCAAATACTGCGCCAATTTAGGTAAATATTCCCCTACCATTGCTAGAATTGGGGGGGCAAAAAAAATCTTCTCAGACATGAATTTAAACCTTCTTCAGTAAAGCTCTATTAGGGTAATTCAGGTGATTCTTAATCCATATGATTTCTTCTGAAAAAAGTGATGTTAATATTTCAAACATGAACATATTGGAAGAACAAATTTTGTTAGCTTCTAATTTTTTCCTAAGTTTCCCTGATTTGGGGTGCTGTGTGGGAGTTTTTCTAATTACTTCTCACCTTTGTTTTCTCATTATTGTGAATTTTGATTTTTTTAACCACTCAATCAAAAATTATATCCATGGTCCCAGGACTCACTCTTTAAATTCTTTTCCTCCACCATCCCTATATTTTTAAATCCCAGACAAAGGTAAAAAAAAATTTTTATAGTCTAGGTTCTTTAGTGTAATTAATATAAAATAAATACTTTTCATGACAAATATTCTTTTAGAAACTAGAAATTATTTACAATGCCTTTTTATAATGACTGACTTGACTAACAGTGCATGGATGTGTATTTCACTTCTGTGGGTGATGTCTGCCTCCTGGGGATGGGAACAATGTGCTCTGTGTGGAAAATGTTGAGCAAAAATCTAATCAGAAGAAATGCTAGCATATTTTTTAATTTTAATGTCAGTCCATCCTGACCAGTGTCTTGAGCTTCCTTAACTGAATCCTTGAAATACTGCAAACTTACCTGAACACATTTAATGTCTAAATCCTCTGACCTACTGTCACAACGAAATAAATATTAAAAGCACTGACCAATACTCACCATCTCCAAATCCTTTATCACTACAGTATACTCGGATATTTGCTTCCTTTCATTTTACTCTAACCTGCGATCAAAAAACCTGAGCAAATAGATGTTCTCTCATTGTGCCCTTAAGGTAATCAAAGTTGGACTTTGTCAAACCAATAGGGAAAACTTAAGTTAGCTCATTTAAGTGTGATGCCTCTAAGGGCTGCATTTATTGACTTCTAACATGGAACCAGGTACCCAAAATGAGGAAAAGACTGGTTAATATTTGCCTTTAGTGAAATAAGTCTAATTTCTCGTATTAAGACTGTGTTTCCTTGTATCAGCAGTTAATTAAGTGTAATTTGCACTTTTATCAAAAGAAATTTAGTTCAACACTTTCAGGGGTCTTCTGGTATTGTTTATTAGATGAGCTCCTGAGAAGGGATACACAGTTTTCCACAAATCTCCACATTTTCAACCCAGATATTAAAATAACAATGAGGGGAAAAAGCAATGGAGAAGTATGAAATAAAATGAAGCTTTAAACTCACTAGTCAGGAAGAAGACGACCATCATAAAATTGGGAGGGTTAATAATTTTTACTGTTCAGATTTATTTGGCTAAGTTTTTACCTTCATGCACTAACAGATTTATGATAAGAAGGAAGTCAGCGATACGAAAGGAAGCTATTATATCCAACCTTCAGCTATTAATTCAAGTTAAAAAAATTAATAAACAAAAAAATTCATTGTGTCAAATACAACATAAGCAAAAGAAACATTTTTTTCTTAGAAGTCCAAATAGGGACAGATGAACAGACTTATGATGTGATTATAGGAATTCTTTCTAAAAATATGAATGTCCATATAACTATATTAACTAAATCTCGTCTGAATGGATTCACTGGTTTATTCACTTTCATCCAGGGCATTACATTGTAATCTTATTTGGAGATTTATATGATGAAATGTGAACATAGTATATTCCTTAGTAATTTGATTGGCAGGAAATAGAGAACAAAACACATGCGCAGCTTTTTAATAATTTATAATTACTTACATGAATCTACTAAGTTTAGGCACACAATTATATGACTAATTATGTTGAAAATCCAAGTGGATGCTTAAATAGATGACCATGCCCTGAGGCCTTTCCAGTTGTTTCTGCTGTCTCATTTAACCATGCAAATGTTATTAAGCATTCCTGGCTAAAAATTTTCAAGCATGTGCAAGTGTAATTGCATAGATAATTATGCATAGTACTGTCACTTTCTATATCTAACATAGGAATTTTCCTTTTTTAAAAAAATAGGTCAGCTTTGTACTGGGTAGCTTTCTCTGTAGATGTCAAGAAAAATATAATTTTAAAAGATAGGTAAACCAAAACTTACCTATTGCTCTTTCTTCGGAATCTCTTTTTGACTGTCTTTAGCACATTGATTTGAAGTGAAACAGAAAGATCAAGAGTAATATTAAAATTAAAACAAATTTTAAATACCTATACATGCAATAATCTATATTCACAAATAGATCTAACTGAAGTGTAATTCAATAACTAACGTAAATATTTATACAGACTCGATAACAGGGACACAAAAGGGATACTATTCTATGAATACAAATGTATATGGCAAGTCTTTCAGGTTTGCGTGTTCTAAAGCCAATGTCCAGGAAAAAAAAAATTAACTAGCACATGCACGTTGGCAAGTTAATTTCTTGTCATGGGAACCATTTGAAAAGCTTTACAATACAGAGTCCTGCCTGATGCCACGCCTTGCCAGGCTGGACTCTGTGCAGCCCAGCTTAACAAGCCACAGCTCCTGAAGCCGAGTTTGGTGTGCATGCAGCTGATTGGCAGGGCTTGGCTCACATGACCCTGCCCAGCTTCGAGGGAAGCTGGGAAAGTGAGTACAAGCTGACTTCTCAGTGCCCAGACTGAGAGCAGGTTTCCACTGAAATTTATAAAGTGGAGAATTTCTTAAGCATGGAAAGGGAGATTTAGATGGTGGGCGTCAATCACTACAAGTAGTGCTAAGAGCTATGAATAAAAAATAAAGCAGGTAAGAGGACAGTGATTGGGCCTGGGGCGGGGGGGGGGGGTGCTGTTTTAAACAGAAGGTTCAGAAAAGCCCCTCAAAAGAGGCATGGTTTGCAGAGAAACCTGATGGAAATGACAAAGCAAGCCCTGTGAGTATCTGGGAGGGCTTGGAGAAGACAGCCGGTGACCAGAAGACCAGCATGGTGGGAGCAAATTGAGTGAGGAGGAGAGTAGAAGAATTGAGTCTCGAGTAGCAGCCAGTTAATTTAGGCCTTTCAGGCCATAGTGACGACTTTGGATTTTATTCCAGCTGTGATAGAACATTCTCACTGAGTTCTGAGACTATGGACTCTGAGTTTTCAAAAGGATCACTTTGGCTGCCCTGCGAAGACTACGTCATAAAGCAGTGGCCTTTTTAATGAAAACCTACAGTAAGAAATACATTTTGCCTTGTGAGAACAGAATACGTATTTGCGAATCTAGAGTTTCGCAAAACAATACTATGACATGTGAAGCTCCTGGGTATTTCTCTTTTGTAGTTTTATTGATTTTTAAATTTCATATTTTAATGATTTTTAAAGCAATTGTAAGTAGAAGATTCTTATGAGGAAAAATGACATTGAAATAAAATTTGTTCTCTTTGTTGCATTTTCTATTATGATGCAAGTATTTTAAAATACCCTATGGAAAATTAAACTTCATAAGAAGCCTTAGGCAGTTTCTCAAGGGTGCAGCGCAAGGACTACTTGCGCTGAATGGTGGTGGGAGGAGTTGTTATAAAGGCACCTCCCAGATCTTCTTACCACAGACTAAGGGATCACCAGCCCAGGGCCTTGAGGATCTGCCTTGGACAAGCTCACCAGGTGATCCTTACGTGTGAGCACTGCTCTAAAGTTTTTTTCAGTTTTTAAGGTTAAAATAATGCCAGGTTATCTTTTCCGCATGAATATGTGCTGTTTCATGCATATATGTAAGCCCACTGAGTAGGTGGGTCTTCATATAACATTTCTCAGCAATATTATAAATTCACATGTGAACTCTGGAAAGCACTTTATTTTTTTTTTTAAAGATTTTATTCATTTGACAGAGAGAGATCACAAGTAGGCAGAGAGGCAGGCAGAGAGAGAGAGGGAAGCAGGCTCCCGGCTGAGCAGAGAGCCCGATGTGGGGCTCGATCCCAGGACCCTGAGATCACGACCTGAGCCGAAGGCAGAGGCTTTAACCCACTGAGCCACCCAGGCGCCCCTGGAAAGCACTTTAAATCAGTATCTCTATTCTTTTCGCAGTCTTTAGGTATTTATTCTGATATCAGGTGAAAAGTCCTGGAACTCTTCCTCTGTAATCTCAATTGTTACTTGTTACTTCGCATCATTTATCAGAAATAATCATCTTTTTCTCTGCTCAGTTACCATTCCTTTCTCCTTCTAAATGTTTCGAAAATCTTACTGCCCCGAGAAGCCTCAGTACCCGTGTTGAAATGTGGTTAAATAGCACATATTCATAGCCCTACCATTCTAAGCGGCATGTAACAGCATTTTTCACTAGGTTTGCACATCACTGATTTTCACTAAACGTCGTCCACTGCTGCAGCATGGGTGTACTTTCTCACCATGTCCTTCTGTTTTGATGCATTCAGGATACAACAGGTTAGATGACACCTCTTTAAAAAGGTTTTCAAAGTATCGTTAAGGTGCGTAGGGAATTTTCCTCTACTCAATTCTAAAGTGGAGTAGGAAACCGGCTAAACAGCTGTATTATGGATCACACGCGTACAAAATCAGACTTCAGTCGGGCACATTTGCTGTTTGTAAAGAATCGGGCTTAAGACTTGTTCTTATAAAGTCACTTTGTAAAATGTTTTCCATTTCTACATTCACTTTTGCTGTGGACAAAACAATGCTCACCATGTCAGTGGTATACTGTAGCAAAGCCTGTCACCCCAACATTCTCCTCCTCCCTCAGCCAAAGTGAAATACCCTGACTTCTATGTCTGTACGTCAAAGGCATCGTCTCCCATTGAGTCAGCTTCAAAAACAAAAAAAGGGACAGAATTCTTACATGTTCATGGGGAAACATGGGGTTAAAGTGGACTGTATTTCAGGAAGTGTTCCGTTGACTTGCTATGTGGTGAGAGACTGCAGTCCTAGCTAATGACTTGTAGGTACGGAATCCTCAGGTCTCTCAGGTGGTTTCAGTCGATCAGTTTCAACAGAATGATGAAAAGCTTGAGATAAAATAAACTGACAGTTGCTACTCATCGTAGGCAGCAAAGCTGTACCCAGGCAGCTGAGACCCTGGGAGCCCTCTTTCTTAAACAAAGGCTTTCACTGCAGTGAGCAATGAACTCCAAATAAAAAAAAAAAAAATGGGGGCAGATTGGCAGCTGGTGACCGACAGGAGGAGGGAAAGGAGGGAAACTGGGAAACACAGCAATTGTTGGCTAATTAGAAGCCATTCCCACCTACTTAATACCAACCCATTAAGCAGAAAACACTTTTCATCTTTCTCTCCTGCTACACATGACATTATACTCCAATCAATACCCTCCCACTGGCTGCCTCAGTGCCCACAGATGAATATACTGCAAGTTTAAGAATGCAGTAATTGATTTGGAACAGTGAAACTGCAGCTTTCGCAGTATATTTTCTGAAGATACTAATGCAGTGTTTGTGATGCTTAGGTAAAATAATTATAACTGTAAACTGACAGCTGTCAAAAATTGAAAAACATAAGAGAAAACCTAAGCATGGTAGATGTATTTGAATCTTAGTAGCAAATAATCATGTAAATCAATTTCTCCCCCTTTTGGGAAAACAGCTCAAATATTTGGCTTAATAAATTCACTATCACTACCACCATTTCAGCCCTCTACACACACACACACACACACACACTCACACAATTTATAAGATGACATTTGAGAAGTATAATAAGCGTACATATAATAATGTTGCATTATGTTTGAGCATGATTTTAATAGAATTCTTTCATTGGTCCCACATTTAAGCTTATGGGAATTTATCCCAACAACTCAAACTACTGGAAATTTATCTTAATGTGGTAAGATAATTCTCATGTACCATCACCTTCATATTATTTTTGAAAAATTTTGTCTTTATAGGGGAGTTCGATGGCTCTCAGAAACAGATTCTATCTTAAATAATATTTTAATAAAGACCACATATATAATATGTTATTTTTCCTTACTTTAGTTATGGGACTTTTATAGGTTTGGGTGTTTTTTTTTTCCCTCAACCTAAATATCAGCTCCTAATTTTTATACAGATTTTCTCACTGGTATTCAGTCACTTCTTTCTTTCTTTCTTTCTTTCTTCCTTCCTTCCTTTCTTTCTTTCTTTTTAAAGATTTTATTTGTTTATTTGATAGACAGAGATCACAAGTAGGCAGAGAGGCAGGCAGAGAGAGAGGGAGGGAAGCAGGCTCCCCACTGAGCAGAGAGCCCGATGCCGGGCTCGATCCCAGGACCCTGGGATCATGACCTGAGCCAAGGCAGAGGCTTTAACCCACTGAGACATCCAGGTGCCTCCAGTTACTTCTTTCAATTCCTATACACTGTTTCTGGGACATTGATCACAATGTTACCCAAATAGTTACAGATGTTGTAGTTGTAGGCTGAAGAAAGGAAAACAGATTATTCCCCTTTGCTATGTCAAAATAAAGAAACAAATAGGATTTCAGAAACTGAGGTTTAATTTTTGGTACCAAAGGTGGTTATATGAGACTGCTTTGGGATTTCTGAGTAGGACCTTCAGTGGAGAGAATTTAGTAGAAATTTTGCTGGTCCAGCGAAAACAGAGCATGGTGCTGTGGTTTTCTATGTGCATTAAACAAATGAGGTGAGATCCAAATTATCTTCCTATTAAGTAGAATGGATTAAGCTTTACAAGTTGATCAAATATGTTGTTTTAAAGCACATATTTCAAACACAACTTTGATTATTACCAAAGTATTACCTGGTACTGTCAGACTGTTATAGCAGAACAGACACCGAGCACCCCTGCATTATACCTTACACATACCCATAAGGTGAAAGGAGACTTCTAAAGACAGCACATGGGAGGAAGAGGAAGAAGGAGAGGGAGAGCCTTCTTGCTTTAAAATTCTGACCTGATTCCAAAACAAAGTCCCACTCATCAGTTTTATTTCTCATAAGAATTGAAGCTACTGATATCAAGCTTTACAAGTAACTATTAGGAAAATTCTTTCAGTCTCTCCAGCCAACCAAATTTATTATTTCAGTTAGGAGTATGTGTGTATTGTCATATCTATCATTAGTAAAATGGAAATAATATCAAGTGTTAACATCGTTTTAAGATCTTTAAGACATATTAACAGAAATGTTAATAGAAATTAGCAAGTCTTTTATTATTAAACTTTAGTTTTGAATTTGTTTTTTTTTTTAATTTTATTTATTTATTTGACAGAGATCACAAGTAGGCAGAGAAGAGGCTTCCTACTGAGCAGAGAGCCCGATGCGGGACTCAATCCTAGGACCCTGGGATCATGACCTGAGCTGAAGGCAGAGGCTTTAACCCACTGAGCCACCCAGGTGCCCCATAGTTTTGATTTTGAAATCGGACAGTTTAAGAAACTTGTGAAAGCATTGAGGGCGATTTATCAAATTGTAATGAAGAAGAATTAGTTGGAAAATGTGACACCTGAGTGAAGGTTGAGACTAGTTTGGACAGTGGGGAAAGGTTCTCTAATGACTTAATAACTATCTTCAAGCAGGTGACATTAAGGAAAGGATACTTTAGTGACTGGCCTCAATCTTCTCAGAGGATGGAAAAGAAGAAAATGGATTTACTGTTTGAGAGTAAAAGAAATACCTCACTTAACTGTTAGTTAAACTTTGGTGACATCAAGAAACCAAACATTTACTTTGCTGCTATTGCTTGAGGCAATTGCAACCTACTTTAGAGAAGAGTATTTTACCCCTCAATAAGTGTATTAAGAACAAAACAGCATGTTATAAACAGACACAGTGAAAACATCAATAAACAATAGCTGAAAATAAAAAGATTCACACACACACACCCATTCATATAAGCACTCAGCAGTCTGGGGCCATTTTATGTGGGAACAAGAGATCTTACAAACTCAATGGCCTTTAACTATATCATTTACTTTTTATATTCATGACCCTCAGTCACCAAGAAGAGATTAAATCACATTCATTTTTAGTCTGTTTAAAAATGTAGAGGAGGGGCGCCTGGGTGGCTCAGTGGGTTCAGCCTCTGCCTTCAGCTCAGGTCATGATCCCAGGGTTCTGGGATTGAGTCCTGCATCGGGCTCTCTACTCAGCAGGGAGCCTGCTCTCCCCCCACCCGCGCCTGCCTCTCTGCCTACTTGTGATCTCTATCAAATAAATAAATAAAATCTTTAAAAAAAATGTAAAGGAATTTTGAAGAAATTTTCTTCAGCAGAACTCTAGTGATATAAAATACTGCCAAGATTTCTAGTTCAGTCTCCCATTTTACAGAGAAGAAACTTCAATTCAGAGGATGTGAATTATCTTACCCCCAGGCCAGACAGAATAAATGGCAGGATGAGAAAGTAAATACGTGTCTACGATGATCACATCTTACCCTTCTTCCATTTTACTGTACTGCCTATAACCATTCCACTATTTTTTATTTTGTTTTTAGTTTTGGTACTTTAGTGGAGTAAATTTAAGTTACTTAAAAATAAGTTTACCCTCTACCATCCAAAAAGATTTTGGAAAAATGAGGGGATACTATATTTGATCATGAATTCAAGCTACTGAGTTAGTTTTTCAGTCGACTTCAAAGTCTTTAGGTAGCTTAGGAAGAGAAATGAGTCTAGCTGGCTAGTTAAGAATAACATTTGAGAATAGGGTCCTAGGTTAATTGCTCTTATATTTTCATCAGCTGTGGATCCTATCTTTCCCTTTATATCTTGAAAGGATAATTAAGATATTTATATTAGCACAAACAGAAGAGACAAATATCGGAGACATTACTATAATACTAAAAATAAGAAGCTGTCCCTTTACTTTAGAGGGGAAGCCGTCAGTGCTCTACCTTCATTTGGGATTCAGCTCCTTTCTCAGTTGAGAAACACCAAAATATCATGAACAGTTGAAACCATTAACTCCACTAATGCACCTTTTAAAAGACTGCCTTTTTCCAGAACAGATAGTGAGGTGATATTAAGGCATAGCAGATTATTTTAAATTTACATTTTGCAATAAAACTTCTTCCAATGGTGCCTAAAAAAAAAAGTGTTCATGGGTGAGTGTCTACCATCTTCCTTCATCCTCATACCAGCTCAGCTTCCCTCCTCTTCCTCCTACAATCCAAAGGAAAAGGATATTCATTGGCTGGGGGAAAGGCTAAGTCATTTTACATAGAGTCTAATTCACTCATGAGAGAAGGAAGGTGAATGGGGCTAGAGAGAGGAGCCAGAGAGAGGAGACAAAGGGTGTGATGGAGTCGTGGGGCAGTGTGGAGAGAGTAAAGGAAAAGTGCAGAAAAGGAAATGGGTGACAATGATGTGGTGTGCTGGATTATGAATGAATCTCTGTAAATGATACTTGAAAAATGCAAGAATTTGAATTATACTTCAACTTCCTTTGGTGTTTGGACCGCTTTTCCCCTCCCAGACAAAACCAGGGAACTGGACCACACAGGTTTCCAGGTTTTTAGGTTATCTGTTTCAATTCAAAACTTTTTCCTTTTCCTTCTCTCTCTCTCTCTTTCTCTCTCTCTCTCTCTCTCTCTTTTTCTGATATTAACTTGAGTACCCATGGTGATTAAAACTTGGGTTGATTTTAAAAAGACAAAGGCCCTTGCCTTCAGGCTTCTATATTCTATACTAAATAGTCATTCATAGCAAAGTAATAATTATGGAATAAATTGATTTGGAATTGTCATTTTCTGTTCTCCTAGACATTTCCCTGATATTATCCGGTTGTGTTAAAAACAACAAAACACTATAATGGGCAGCATTTTACCTCACAGAGTAGATTACATTAATGTAAGAAAAAGGCTTTCATCATCAGTCACTATCATTTCTTACTAAACAAAACATTGGGCTGATTGCTACATCCAATGTGGTACTCCTTGATTTTTTTCTCTGTACCTTTCTCCAACACAGTAACCTCAGAAAACTAGTTACATAATAAATATTTTACTTCTTAAGTAACTTTATGGCAATGTTATAACAATCATTTTATCTTGGTCTTTATTTTACTTTTTCCCTTCTCTTGATAATTAATGCACTTTCAATAACCCATTAGTTTTACATAACATTTTTCATATGAATGGCCAAAACAAAAAGTTTAATATCTATAAAATAATGAACCATATATTCTAAAGTGGTCACTTTCTGCACAAAGGTGGCAGGGAAAGGACTATTAGGAGACAAAATAAGACTACTCTGTAAAAGAAATGAAGAAATTTGCTACAAAGTAATAGAAGTTTCAGTGTCTTCTGTGTGCATTAAATCAGAACTTCAGAAATTAACTTGTAGAAGTAAAAATAAAGATACAGAATTTGCGATTGACAGTTGTACCACAGATTCTCCTTTGAATAAGGGCTTTACATCTAAAAAGATGTCATTGTAGGTACCGTGTTTTATCGGCTAAATAGCATGCTTACTAGGGGCTTCTGTTTTGTCTTTCAGTTTATTTGCTTCCTAGGAGCAACTGGTCTGGAAATTTGCTTGTGGTTATCATTTTAGGTTTTTGTTTATTAAAAATTAAAAGTTAAGATTTTCTCGTAGCTATCAGAATTCTCATTTTGTTTACCACTGAATTTCTTGTACTGTCAAATTTATCTAATAATCCATACATGTATAAAAAGACCTGTAGAGAGACTGTGGACTCTGAGAAACAAAGTGAGGGTTTTGGAGGGGAGAGGGTTGCGAGTTGAGTGAGCCTGGTGGTGGGTATTAAGGAGGGCACATATTGCATGGAGCACTGGGTGTGCTGCATAAACAATGAATCTTGGAACACTGAAAAAATAAAGTTTAAATATAAAAAAAAGAAAAAAAAAAAGACCTGTAGAGAGACACAGCATGTACACAGCTAGGTGGATTTCATTTTCTAAAGATACCAAAGTGAAAACATTTCAAAATACTACTGTGATAAAATTTCATTTTCTGGTAGTCCTATACCAGAGGTGAATAATTTGTGATAATGTAGTATTGGAGTATCACGTTAGTGAACCTTGCTTGTAATGAAGTCCTACTAAACCCCAAATATAGTGAGTTGGTTTTATATAATGTTTGCTTTTATTGAGTAAATCTTTCATAATATAGTCCTTACATTAAGTTAACACTGTGCCAAGCAAACTTTACAGTCTACCAATGTGTCATATACATTTCAAGATTTTAGTCTTAAACTATAAAATCACATGTGTTTTCAACCATCATTTGTTTAGAGATATTGGAGTTCAGCCATATTTTTTACCATGCCTTCAAAATCTCAGCTTTAGGAGTGTTAAAGGAATCTTCTGTTCAGAACTTGATTCGTTCAATCCCTTTTCTTGAAGTTAAAATGAAAGTTAACTCATTTCAACATGATGTAATCTCGGGGGGGATGGATATATATTTTTTAATTTGGAAAGATATCAAGTCCTCTAATACTGGATTATCCGACCTAGCAATCTCTCTACTCACATCTGCTTATATATTTCATTGTATTCCATGTTTTGTTCCGGACACTGTATGTTGAGTGTATTTCTGAATATATGCTATTATTTCAAGAAGGGGAGGATGTGTTTTTATAACAAAGTATGTCTGCTGCCATTTTCCTTTTTTTTTTATAAGCCATTACCTTTTTTACAAACTTTATATTGCACGTGCACAACTAACTAGTAAATTACACAAAGTTTATCTGACTATTATAATCCTAAAATCCAAGATTGTCAGGATATTTTGTTTTAGATTCAAGAAAATCTATAAAGTCTAGTTCCCCAGGATGCCATCAAAAAAAGCTATTTATAATGAGACAGTGGATTCTAATACAGGCCCACCCATTTACTATCTGATCTCCCGTTTTGTAATTTGTAACATGAACAAATAATTTCAACTTCACAGAACTATTAAAAGAATTGAGTGTGAAAAATCTGGCATAGTGAGATATACACATATATTTAATATATTAGATATTAAGTAAATATTTAGTTCAGCAGTTTAAGAAGTGGACTCCAGAAAAGGCAGATCTAGAGCTATGAGAAACCTCAGACAGTAGAAGCAGAAACTATCCCAAGAAAGAGCACTTAGTCCTAGAGGAAAATTCCTACAGATATTGTCCACTACATACGTGCCTAAATGTCTCATCTTATTTGCCCAAAGGGGACCCACAATCTCTGGAAGAGAGCTGCAAACTGCGGGCCTCAACAGATTGCACAATAGGACATGCTTCTTATTTTTTTCTTACTAAACATTTAAGCAATTTAAATGATAAGAATACATCTTTATAGTACAGAAAATTAAGGTCCCCGTAAAATTTACACATACACATGAAGTTTAGAAAGGTTCACTCAGAAAATTATTCATTTGGCCATGCTATACCCATTAAGAGTCCTAACCCTGTGTATTACACTGAGATGACTGAGGCATTGTGGTCTCCACCCAGGCATTGTGACTGAAAAGTACTTTTTTTCATTCATTCCACAAAGATTTATTGAGCACCAGCCATGTGCTAGGGAGCCTTTTCTAGGCACGGGGCATACAGTGTTGAAAGATTGAATGCTTCTGAACACACACCAGCAAATTCAGAAATAGAGAAGATCCCTTCAGAGAGGAGCAATTGTTCTGCAGAAATTAAAGCAGGGTGTGAGATGGGAAGAAGCTGTGGAGAGCAGAGAGTTACTTTGGATACAGTTACTTTGGCCACAGAGCAGAGAAGACCTCCAAGATGCTGCCTCTGGAGTGGAGCCCCAAGTGGCGAGAAGTGGGGAGGCCCTGGAAGTTCTGGGGTATCTAGGTCTGGGGTACAAGTCTTGGTACAACTCAGATGCTCTCCTAGCTGAGAATTTGGCAAGAGCAGAGTCATACAGCTGCAGCACAGGGAGTGTGTCTAAGGAGATCCCACTTAGAGCTGGTACCTCTGCTTGGGATGGCAGACTTAGAAGAGGTGGCCTACAGGACCACAGCATGAGGGCTGACATAGGGACCTGGCACAGGAGTGAGATGTTGCAAGCAGAACACAGACAGGGGTTTTTTTTGTTTTGTTTTGTTTTTGTTTTTTTAGATTTTATTTATTTATTTGACAGACAGAGAGATCACAAGTAGGCAGAGAGGCAGGAGAGAGAGAGGAGGAAGCAGGCTCCCCGCTAAGCAGAGAGCCCGATGTGGGGCTGGATCCCAGGACCCTGAGATCAAGACCTGAGCCGAAGGCAGAGGCTTTAACCCACTGAGTCACCCAGGCGCCCCCACAGACAGGTTTTTGAGGATGGCCCAGCTCATGTGGCCCAAGGAGAAGCAGGCATGATTTAGCCCAGTTCTTCAGGGGCCACCACAGGAGCCCTACAAGACCATCTTTTTGTCTGCTCTGTTTGTATGGGTGCTGAAGTAAGGGTGGAATGGTTTGTCCCATATCATGAGGCAAGGTTTCCTTTTGTGGCTTCACAATGCATTCCTGAAAAATACTTTTAAAAAGAATATTCCACAATGTTTAATTTGGGGGAAGCAGGTCAATTTTAGCAGATCTGGAAATTTTATCTCTCTAGAATTGTCTCTTCACAACTGTTTAAATTCAATTAAAATATTGTGAAAGTTCTACTGCAAAGCATACTGTCATATTTATTTCAAATGGGAGGATTTTAGAAGGAAGTAGGTAACTTTATGTTTTAAACATTTCTTTTTATCTCCTATACTGAAAATTGATACACATTTAAATGTTCTTTGCTTTCTCTTAAAGCTAAAATTTTGAGTTAGAATTGTGTTTACTATCCTCGACATTTCAAAGAAAAGTAAATATATATATATTACTTTCAAATTGTAAAATATTCCAATATTTGAGAACCTCTATAGGTCTAGAATCCCAAGTAGCTATAAATGTCATTACTAAGATGGTGTGGGGGTGAAATACAACATCTTATCCACCAAAAAAGATTATTTGAATGTAGTGTTGAATTTAAGATTCACTTTCTAGCTTCAGCTATCTAGTTATAAGAGGCTCTAAAAGCAGTGGAAATAGCAGGTGGTTCCATTCTACATGAAAACCTATAAATTCAATCTTATTTTGACTAGCTTCCAGGATAGTCTTCCATTAAGAGGCGATTCAGAACCAATGTAAAGGAAGTAAAATGAGTGCTTGGCAGTTTTGCCAATAGTTGAGAGCCAATGACCAGGGGGTAAATGTAGTGATGGCCAGACCCAACAGATAAAGACAAATCTAATCTAATTCTAAGCTGTTCTAAAACCCCAGACTATAATGGCTATCATGGCAAAAATTAAAACAGGGAATCGTATTATTTATTTCTTCTATTTTAAACATTTAGCTAATTAAGTCTATTCTAATTGCTAATAGATCTCAAGCATTATACAGTGTTTACCGATGAAAGTAACTTAAGAATGTACCTCATATTTTGCTTATATTCAAATTATAATATTATTTCAGAGTTTTTTCTAAGCTACAGTACATTCCTTTAAAAATATATTGCTCTTATTTATGATATCTAACTATACCTAAACACCGAGATTGCTAAAAATTATTTGGGAAAATTCAGAAATTTATTGGAAGGAAACAAATTATAAAGTAAATGCTATCATTTATAACCAGGAATATTTCATTGAATTTGACAATAAATGCTTATTATAAAATCTCTTTCAAAAGCTCTCACACAATAATTCTGGGATGAGATGTTTATTTTATTCTTATAGTTATACTTTATCTTTACAGGGATTCTAACCAGGTTATATAGAGACCAAATATACTTCAGACTTAAGTTCCTCCTCTCATTCTTCAAAGTTGTTGCTGCCAGCCTATAAATTTTAGAACAGCATTTTGAAACTGTTTTTTACAAAGTCATTCTTTGTTGTTCATAATTTCTAGTAACAAACTCCATGTGTAGTCTATTTATTTTCTGATGTAGAAATGTGTACTCACACATGTACAGATGGAAATAGGGGGTAATGACTGTGCCTGGATGTGGATAAAGTTGTTGCTGTTGGGTGTGTGTATATTTGCGGCTACTTTTCTGTAAGAACCTCAACATGCAGAATATAGAAAGCCAAGTGGAAAAGAGATTTTTCAGCTTAATTTCCACCAAAATAAAATTGAATAAAAAGAAAGAGAAAATGGCATACTGTAGTTCTGTCCCTCTCTGAAAATTTGGCTAGCATCAAGGTACTGGCACAGATGATGTGATAAAGAGAAGCAGACAGAAAATTGATATATATTTTTGTACAGAACCAGGATGTGATAGATTACACTTGAGGACAAATAGAGAAATTACTCAGCCATCAGAAAGGATGAATACCCAACTTTTGCATCAACGTGGACAGGACTGGAGGAGATTATGCTGAGTGGAATAAAGCAAGCAGACAGAGTCAATTATCACATGGTTTCACTTACCTGTGGAGCATAAGGAATAACATGGAAGACATTAGGAAAAGGAAAGGAGAAAATGAAGGGGGAGAAATCGGAGTGAGAGATGAACCATGATAGACTATGGACTCTGGGAAACAAACTGAGGATTTTAGAAGGAAGGGGAGTGGGAAGATGTGTGAGCCTGGTGATGGGTATTGAGGAGGACACGGATTGCATGGAGCACTGAGTGTTATACACAAACAATAAATCATGGAACACTGCATCAGGAACTAATGATGTACTGTATAGTGACTAACATAATATAATTAAAGAAAAAAAAAAGGATGATTCCTAAATTGTTGGCGTGAGCAACTGGGTGGAGATGATTTTGACTGGGGAAAATCAAGTGTTCTCTTTGGGATGTGTTACGCTTTAGATGTTTAAGATGTTATTAGGTAGATCTTCAACTACAAACTTCAAACAGTAGTTGACTATGTAAGTGTGGAGCTCAGCAGGGAGGACTGGGCTACAGACACGGCTTTGAGAGTCTTAGTCATAGCTTAGGAATAGCATTTGAAGCAATGGTACTTAACAAAATAGCCTTGAGAGAACATAAAGAGAAAAGGGAGAGATGACGGAGGCCTGAAACCAGCATCATTCAACAAGTGAAAGTTGAGTTCTAGAGGAGCAACTAACAGTGGAGAAGAGAAGAAAGCACAGATGACTACATATCCATGAAACATTTTACTTCCATTGAAATGTGGGAACAAATATTTTTAAAGACCTTAAAAGTGAATGACTAAGTGGGCAAAAGAAAGTAAGGAAAATACCTAGGGGCCTAAAATATAACATGCTTTTCTATGTTTGAGAAACAGCAAAGAAGTCATTTTGGCCTAAGAGAAGTGAGCTCAAAGATAAGAGATAAGATATGAGGTCCCAGAATTCATGGCTGGGGTAAGATGAGATGATCAAGAGAAATGGAAGAAATTATGGTGCAAACAGGGAGACATGTTAGAGCGATATTCTTGTTCAGGCAAGAGGGAATAAGATCTACTACACAATAGCAAGGATGTACTTTGATGGCCACATGGACACATCTCCATTGAAACAAGAGTGTGGGTGCACAGCAAGTTACATGAGTTGGGTTGGAAGTTTATCAGAGTTATCTTTTAATTGCCCCAGTTTTTCTTTTTGTTTTTTGTTTTTTTATTAACATATAATGTATTATTGCTTCAGGGGTACAGGTCTGTGAATGATCAGTCTTACACAGTTCACAACACTCCCCATAGCACACACCCTCCCCAAGTTTTCTTAATGAAATAAGGAATATCATTACTATCTATAGATCTGATTGGGAGGTTTAAGGAGAAAAGAGAAGATATGAAATTATTTTCTTGAAGAATGAAAGAGTATGAGAACTAGGTCAATACTTGATTATTCCAAGGCAAATCTAGTGGGCCATATGAGGTTAATGTTCATGGATATAAAGACCAATCAGCATTTTTGTAGTTTTCTGAAACCAAGTTAAGCTGTTCTCTGGTACAGGGTGCCAGCTATGAAGATAGTTGGACTTAGCTAGGGTTGAGCTTACCAAGTTAATACACAATTTTTTTTTAATCTAGGGAAAAAAGGGTGTATGTCAAGGACAAATTAATATAATAAATAATAAAAATATTTTAAAACCTGAAATAGAGGAGCGCCTGGGTGGCTCAGTTGGTTAAGTGTCCAACTCTTGGTTTCAGCTCAGGTCATGATCTCATGGGTTGTAGGATTGAGCCCCACATGGGGTTCTGTGCTCAGTGGGGAATCTGCTTGGGGTTTCTTGTCCTCTGCCCCTCCTCTCACTTGTTCTTTCTCCCTCCCTCACTCTCTCTAAAATAAAAAATCTTAGGGAAAAAAAAAAAACTGCAGTAGATGTGCTAAGTATAAGATGATATCCAGCAAAATGGAGAGTTGGTAAAATGAAAAATAGTTCTAAACAAAATTCCAGAATTGAACATGTTAAAGATAAAGAAGAACAAAAAATATAGACTAGTGTTTAAGAATCACAAAAAAAAAAGAGTAAAAATGTCCAACATATAATAATTGGGAATTGCATAGTGGGAAATGGGAAAAAAGCAACACCTTAAAGATATCATGGCTGAGAATTGCTAAGAAATGAGAACTCACATATAAGAAGCACAACATGTTCCAAGCAAACTAAATAAAAAGAAACATATGATTTGGAAACAAAGGAATAAAACTTCAGAATACCAAAGATTAAAGCAAAGATCTTCTTTTCTGTTGATTTATTTTATTGCATGTAATGGGTACAGATTTATCTACAATATAGTCAAACAGAACTCCCAGATTTATGCTTACAAAGTTTACTCGGCAAATAAAGTTATTCCTATCTCTCAACCAAGTCTTCAAACTTGCTGAAGACATGCATAGAGGCTTATAATACCTGCAACATACGCTGGTCGGCAGTCTGCCCGGAATTTTCTGGATTCATCTAGAAAGGAGAATGTTAAGTCTATTAAAGTGAAGTGTAAATTATAATTTTTATAAGGCAAAGATTTTAAAAGTGGCCAAAAAGAAAAGAAAAAAGGATTATCTTTAGAAAATGACAGAGGCACCGTCAGCTACAAATAACAACAATGGAAGTTAAGAAAGTGGAATAATATCTTCAATATAATGAAAGAAATCACAATGAATCGACAATTACAGATCCAGTGAAACTACCTATCAAGAACAAAGGTAGGGCGCCTGGGTGGCTAAGTGGGTTAAAGAACAAAGGTAGAAGATTTTCAGATTAAAAAAAAAATCAATCTACTGCTCACAAACCCATACTAAAACAAATCCTAAAGTACATACTAAAGGACAAAGGAATGCAATCTCGGAAGCTCTGAAATGCAGAAAGACAAGTGAGGGAAAGATACACATATAAGTAAATCTAAATCATTAAGTATATCTAAACATTTAAAAAAAAGAAAAATTATAAAATCAATTTGAGGGATTAAAAAAGATAGAAAATTTCTAAGAAATAATTACATATAATTCCAGATGGAATGGTAGGTTAACCATATTAATTTACTTTCAACCTTTTTTTAATCTTTTTAAATTTTTTAAGTAGGCTCCATGCCCATCATGGGTCCCAATGTGGGGCTTGAAGACCCTGAGATCAAGACCTGAGCTGAGATCAAGAGCCAGATGCTTAGCCAACTGAGCCCCCCAGTGCACCTACTTCCAGCTTTTTAAACTACATTGTAGGGGCGCCTGGGTGGCTCAGTGGGTTAAGCCTCTGCCTTCAGCTCAGGTCGTGATCCTAGGGTTCTGGGATGGAGCCTCACATCGGGCTCTCTGCTCGCCAGGGAGCCTGCTTCCCTCTCTCTCTCTGCCTGGCTCTCTCCCTACTTGTGATCTCTGTCAAATAGATAAACAAAATCTTAAAACAAAACAAAACAAACAAAAAAAAAAACTTCGCAAAATATCTGCAAAAGTAGAGATTCCAATGGACAATTTTTTTAAATGCTGTAATCAACGTATATTAAACTATAATAGTGGGAAATATGCAATATTTTCAAGCATATATAAAACATTTTTAAAAATTAATGTCCATGAAACAAACCTTGACAGAATCCATAGGACTGATATATAGACAATGTTTGCTGTCCACAGCACAATTAAGTTAGGATAATTTAAACAAAAACTTGTTTGAGGGGTGCCTGGGTGGCTCAGTGGGTTAAGCCTCTGCCTTCAGCTCAGGTCATGATCTCAGGGTCCTGGGATGGAGCCCTACATCGGGCTCTCTGCTCAGCAGGGAGCCTGCTTTCCCCCCTCTCTCTTCCTGCCACTCTGCCTACTTGTGATCTCTCTCTCTCTGTCAAATAAGTAAAATCTTTAAAAAAATAGTTTGAAAATTACAAAAAATTTCTTAAATAGCGTTTTCAAAAAGAAGTCCGAAAGGAAATCACGAATGTCTTAGCATGGAATAACCGAAATTAGTGAAATGGAGCTAAAGCAACTCGTAAAGGATAATTTATAACCTTAGATATTGTATTAAGAAAGAGGCAGTGTAATCAAAAGAAATGAGATCTTGCCATTTGTGACAACATGGATGGAACTAGAGGGTATTATGCTTAGCGAAATAAGTCAATCGGAGAAAGACAACTATCATATGATCTCCCTGATATGAGAAAGTGGAGATGCAACGTGGGGCGTTTTGGGGGTAGGAAAAGAAAAAATGAAAGAAGATGGGATCGGGAGGGAGACAAACTGTAAAAAACTCTTAATCTTACAATACAAACTGAGGGTGGCCGGGGGGAGGGGTATAGGGAGAGGGTGGTTGGGTTATGGACATTGGGGAGGGTATGTGCTATGGTGAGTGCTGTGAAGTGTGTAAACCTGGTGATTTACAGACCTGTACCCCTGGGGCTAATAATACATTATATGTTAATTTAAAAAAATGCAAAAAAAAAAGAGACAGTGTATATATACATTAATGAGCTAAACATACAAATATATGTTTGTAGCTAAACACACGAATTAAGAAGTTAGAAAAACAAAATAAATCTAAAGAAAGTTAAAGAGAGGAAATAGTAAAGAAAAAAATAGAAATTAATAAAATATATTACAAAGACAGAAAGGGAAGTGTAATTGATAACTGAGTTTGTGTGTGCACCGAGGTATTCCCAGAACGCTAGGTCGGTATGGCCAGCTGCCCATTAGACACCTTTTCTGTGATATCTAATTGCCATTTGAATCTCAGTGTGGTATTTTTCATCCCCACACACTCATCCCCCACCCACAGACTTGCTCCTGGACCAGTCTTCTCTAAGTTAAATGATAAATCCATTATTCTGGCTTCTCAAGTGTCTTGACCTCTCTTTCTTCATGGCACCTCCAGTTAGTGAACAAAACCTACTGGCTCTTTCACCATTTTGGTAGCTAAGGGGCTTCTCTAAAGTGGAAAAACCTCTCATGCATTCTATCCTATTCTATCTCAAAGATGGAGTTACAGAGCTCAAACTCTAGCAAGACAAGAGAATAACGAGAAGCTTGGGAAATTGGGGCTAGAGAAGAGGGGATTGGCAAAGAACAAGTAAATGAAGGGTAAACTGCCTACTGTAAAGTAATGGGAAGGCAATGGGAAGACTGTGTGGGTATTTACTCTGTGCTTTCAAATACCATCTTAGTTATTGGAACAAATACACCTTTTCTTTTCTTTTCTTTTCTTTTCTTAGAACTTCTCTGCTCGAATCAAAAATATCCAGGGCACATAAACAACAATGATATAAAATCCTCTTTACTAATTTAAAAAAAAAAAAAAAAAGGTGGTATATGAAGAACCAACTGGGGTCAAGTCCTGACTCTGCCACCTCGGGGGTGAGTTGGCAGAGGCATTACAACTCTGTGCTTCAGTTTTATTTTTGATAATGAGGGTGGTAGACTTAGTGTGATCACAGAAGTATCTTCTGCCTCAGAGGGGCCATGATTCCAGGAGCACAGAGCAGGGAAGGCACTAGTACCCTACACCTATAATTCATCTAAGAAAACTTGTAGGTGCTTTGAATTGCAAACCAGGAGCTTGGTATAAAGTATTTTGTCATTACATTTGTTAGAATGGGGTATTTCTGTGTTTCACCTCTGTGAAGTCTGACTTATGACAATGGCCCAGCTTGCTTGAGGTCTGATACAAAAGGACAATACTGACAGTTTGTGTTTTAATCCTGTTCCCTTCCTATACCCAACCATCTTTAGGAGCTGTTTCAGCAAAATTACCTCCTTTCGTGCTCTCCACATGTAAAGTTGCAGTTGAGAGAAATTTCAAATCTTAAACTATGTCTCTTAAAAACAATATCTCTAAAAATAGAAAAAATGGACAGCCTGCTTCAAAAGGAAAATATTTCTTAAATCAGTCATTTCCAAAAATCTAAGCCAATGAGATATACAAAGCTTCTATCAATAAATTGACATTCAAGGACATTTTAAATATTTTTGCCATATCACCCTCACTTGAATTTATTGCTCATATTTACAGGTATGGGTATACTCCTCAGTTTCATTAGAAACATCTGAACAATATATAGCCTTTGACCAGAAATTGACCATAAAACTAAGAACTAAAGTCCACGCATTTCTTTTAATAATGAAGGCTTAGCTCTCTGCTCCTGGGCATATTCACATAATGTGCCTGTAAGCTCTGTTCTGTATCCAAAATTATGATTAGTATATTTAATCAATGGTTTCTGTTCTTATTGGGGCTATCAACATATCAAAATGGTATGTACTAATTGGACGTAATAACTGCTAAGACTTTAGAGCTAATATAAAATAATGACTAACATTTATTGAGCCCTTACATGCTAGGCTCTATGCTAAGCAATTTCTGTGCAGTGTCCCTTTTATTCCTACACAGATATTACAGGTTAGGTACAGGTAAGGTTCTTGGTGTCTGGGACCGTGACTATCCTGTTCACCACTGAACAGCAGTGCCTGACATGGAGTAGACTTTGTATTTATCAAACGAATGAGCAAATATCATGACCATTTTAGACATTTAAAAACTAAGGCTTAGGGAGATTATAAGATGTGCTAGTGAGTGACACAGCTGGTATCTGAATCCAGGTTTGATTGTAGAATCCATGCTTTGAGTCACTCCCTTTGCTTGATTTGGTCACTGATCCCAGGTTTTCTGAATTTGAGGGATGTTACCTCGTATTAGATTATGCTTACTTTTGAACTCCTCGAAGATCAGAATTCAGTTGAGTATATTTCTATCAAGCAGTCATAATTTACATAAGTCAAAGAAATTACAGACCTCCTCAAGGAAATACTTGCCCCTAACTCCTTAAGTACAAAATATCCTCTTTTTTAAAAAGCAAAAATATTTCCCCATCAAAGTGGTCATAGAAAACTGATATGAAGGAGAAAGTGTGGTCTTGCTGCTTAAAATGTGGTCTGTGCTTGGCAGTGTGAACGTCACCTGGGAATCTTAGAAATGCAGAAGCTCAGACCCACCCAGGTCCACTGGATCAGAATCTACATGTTAAACAAGATCTCTAGGGTTCTCAGCCCTGGCTACAGTCTAGAATCATCAGTTTCTTTAGATACATATAATTTTTTTTTAAGTCTGTTGACACACAATGTTATGTTGTTTCAGAGCACAATATAGTGATTCCGTAGCTCTGTAGGTTATGCCACGTTCACAAGTGTAGCTCCCACCTGTCCTCAAACAATGCTAGTTCAGTATCATTGCCTCTGTCAGCTTCTGAGAACTACGGATGCAGACTATACCCCAAACCCAGGGATCTGGACTTAAATGGACATTAACTGGGGGGAACTCAAAGCCCCCTAAAGCCAAGTGTAGGGAGGTGCTGAGGTTGAGAACTAGAATTATAAGCCCGAAATGACCAAGTGTAGGTTTTTGTTTTTTGTTTTTTTTCCCAGTGGCTCCACTCGCTGAACAAATCATACAACTTCTGTAAGTTTGCCTTGGAATATATTCGGCGAAAATAGCATACACCCTTCTCCTTCAGAGTTGTAACAGACACAAAAAGCTTTAGGAAGTTTACAGCACAATGTACATGTTATTTTTATTATTTTTGTTGTGTTTAGCTGCAAGTGTAAACTCTAAAGTTCATCCTTTGAACATCAACATTAGCCTTATTTTAAATAACTTGCAGTGTGCAGTGGAATTTGTTCAGAAACTTGGAAATTATGAAAGCAACTGAAGATATAAAAGCTCTTTAAACTATATGAGCATTAACAGATGAGTGTCAAAATGAAAGCCAATTCTGCATCATTTCTGTGTGACACTGATTATCAGCCCAAAGTATAACTAAGTTGGTAATTGGAACTAAGACATACCCACTATATGAAGATACCTTTGTCCTGTCCTGCTTAAATCACAGCAGAAACTGGGACTTTCTCTTTAATGATGTGTAAAGTGCTTTTGAAACAACATCTTTATTTGGGGCATGCATGAAACATATATCCTTTAAATATTATTATTATATATCTTTTTTTTAAGTATCTAAAGCTAGAAATAACCCGTGATAGACACTTTCACTACCTTTCATTATTATATTTTTTGTAGTTATGCCTTAGTAAAATCCCATAATTCACAAAGTAAGAAATATTTATTAATCTTCAAAATCAGAAAAATATTCTAAATGTGCTTTAAAAGCTTGAGTATTTCACTCTATCAGATGCAATGTAAGATGATATCATCTTAAAAGAAAGTCAAAAACACTTGTAATCACTAGAGCAAAACATGCATCATATTATATCTTGTGGACCTTAGAATTTCAGCCATAAATACTGATACTAAGAATTTGATTCAAAACTCTGATGTTATAGGCCAATATGTAGTTTTTAAAAAAAGGAAGATTTGAAGAGGAGAGAAATGCTGGAAAGCAACCGCCTTGTTGCTGAAAGTTAGGCATAGTTAATAGGTTAATTTCTGTTTATTGAATAAGAGAGCCCAATGCTGATTGATACAGTAATTTCAGTGTTTGCTATGGCAAATATTTAGCTTATTATCAGTTTTAATAGCATTTTGCAGTACAAGGCTTTTCTTGACATCTAGAAAATACTATTAAATTTCCCTGCATAGATACATTGTTATGACATGCAATAACTACTTGAATATAAAGGGGATTAATAATTTAAAAGGTGTTAACAAATTAGGGCCATCATTAAAAATAGACTTTGAACCATTTTGTAGCAAAATCAGATTGAGGTAATGCTCTGCTCTTATGATAAAGAATTACTGCATTAATTCTGCAAAGTGAACTTATTGCTCCTATTCGTCTCCAAAACCCTGGAGCATTAAAAGACAGGAAGAATGAAATGATCACTGCATTTTTTTCAGGCACAACAGCTCTAATATTTCCATCACAGTTTCACAGCTCAGCCAGCCTAGATGTGTTAATGGGGGGGGGGGGGGACCTTCAAAATGTCATCTTTTTCTTTAATTTTGCTTTTAGCCTGTCCTATAAAATTGGGCCAGATTTTCTCGGGCAGTTTATAATAATAAATAGAGAATTGTATTTAACTTAGGAAGCATCAGTATTGACTACATGGCTTAATACTGTTTTGCATCTGACTTTTTAAAATTTAATCCACGAGCATGTTGAGGATCTTCTTTCCACATCAGTCACCCTCCTGATGGCTGGAGTTGACTCGGCTGATGGAGATTGTTAAGTAGCGTCCCCTTCCTTTTTCACTACTCCACGGACATCCCTCCTAAAACTAAACACTTTTGGACACAGAGGACAGCCCCATCAGAACTGTTTTTTCAAGAGAAATTGATAGCTACACTCTACCCTTTGAATCTTCAAATTGAACACTCGATTTTCTGTGCTTTTTCTTCGTTTCTCTTAAAAATATTATATATGGTAACATATTTGGAAAGAACTGCCATACTCGCTGATAACTAAATTCTCTGTGCAAACTATTAATATAAACTGAAAAGAAAATGAAAATTAGTGTAAGAAATTGCAACTATTACGCATATGTTCATAGAATCACAGGTGACTGAAGATTATTGAAGCTCATTTTTTCCAACCCTTGAATTTTGAAGTTGAGGAAACTAAGGCCCAGCGAAGCTTAACACATGTGGCTGAGGGACGGCTAGAGCCTCTGTATTGTTATTTTTGCGATACCAGTCATCCCTGAGTCTGAAATTCCCGTATTTCTCAATACTACTTGAGTACTTTATTGATTACAGCTGTAAAGTACAACAAATTCTGGATTTAAGGCCAGCTGACCTAGAACTTGAATCCCAAATTATGCACATATCTTTGAGAAAACCACTTGAGCTCTCATTAACATCGGTTTCCTCATCCACGAAATGTAGATACTAATACCCGACTTCAGAGGTGCCCTGTGAATTAACTAGATTATATATGTGTAAGCGCTGGAAACTATAAATCTTTATACAAATAATAAGTCATTATCATTAAGAAGGAATGTCTGCTTCCACTAAATTAAGGCATTTTGTTATCTGGGAGGGGAATTATTAGTTAGCTAACACATTAACAAGGCCTTGAGGCAATGGGACAAAACAATACGTTTTCATTTGGGGGAGAAGAAAGGTAGAGAAAGATCTAAGGCATTGACAGTTAGACCTGAACAGTGAGGCACCAAGGGCAGTTGTTAAAAATAGCAGAAAGGAAATGGAGGAGATGGGGAGCTCCATTTTACAATTGAGAAAATGGAGATTTGGAGAGGTTAAGTAATTTGACTCCAGTGACGCCAGAGGGTGATATAAGCAGGACTAACCCAGGGCGCTCTGATTCCAGAGACCAGATATGATTAACTACCGGGAGAATGAGTTACAGTATCATAAATAGGATGAAAGTTTGCACAAAGATCATCACAGAACATTCTTTTCTCATGTCAGAAGCTGGAGGTGAAACTTACTATGAAGGAAGTCTGAGGACGCACTAGAGATCTGTGATGCCAACTTGCTAAAGCAGTGATAGAAAAAATGTTTTATTTACAGCACGATTCCAGGCATGATTCTGAAGGAACACTGATTGGAATTTGTCAATGATCTTTTGAACCTTTGACAATTCATTTCAGAACTGAACTTCTAATTGTCTGTTCCAATAACACCAACTTCGCCACCAAGGCTTCTTAGCAATTCTCAATCCTTCCAACAGTCTCTTCTGATCTAACTAGAGGCTCTTTCCTTCTTGGATTATAAATTGACTGTGAAGAAAAATTATTTGACAATTCATTAAACTTTGTGATTTCATCCTCTACCAAAGATCCCATAAAACCTAATGCTGTAGTATATGTATACATAATGTCATTTAACCCAGTGTTGAAAATCATTGCAATGGAATTTAGCAATAATGAGACTAGTGGTTTTATCACAAACCCACTTTTAAAAAAATTCTAATTTCATTTTCTTGTTAATTTTCTTTTTACCAGACAGGTAGTCCACATGCAATAAATATTCTGTTACTAAAACATTCTATTTATTTAGAAATATGTAGCCCTACCTATCCCACCCTAACAACAAAGCCTTCTCAGCCATCATCAATGCCAAAATAAAGAATTATTTTCTTTATGTTTGAGAATCCTCATTGGTGTAGAAACAGAGAAAGAGAAGCAACCATGAAAGTACTAGCAAAAAGAGGAATTTGTTCTGTGGTAGATGCCAACTCAAAGACCAGACTCCCACATAATGAACTCCTGATCAAAAGCACCTTTCCTTGGACACCTGGGTGGCTCAGTCAGTTAAACGTCTGACTCTTGGTTTTGGCTCAGGTCATGATCTCAGGGTTGTGAAACGGAGCCCTGGGTCAGGCTCAGCTCTGGACATGGAACCTGCTTAAGATTCTTCCTCTCCCTCTGCCGCCTCCCCACTCCCACTCACATGTGCCCGCTCTCTCAAAAAAAAAAAAAAAAAAAAAAAAACACATCTTTCCTCACATGTCAGAATGATTTGCCTATATATATTTTGCTTCTCTTTTTTGAGCTTCAGTAAGAAGGCATTTAAGTTAACAGACATTTGTTTTTAAATGCAAACATGTGTAAGAAGGTTATGGCCATTCATATATTAGAATTGATTGGTTTACTCTGGTTGCTTGCTTCCTAATTTAGCTGAGCCTAGCTGAACTAAGACACTGTGAGTCTGAGTAAATAATTTTTTGACTCAAAATCTCACTGCTCTCCAGATTTATTCTGTTTCTGAAACCCCCAATTTGCCCCTAATGTTCTGCTTTCCTTGAGAATTCAGCTATCTGACCTGCATATGTGTTTATGGCAGAGGCTATATATTCAGAGCAACAGTCCCCTCTAGAAATGTTAAAAACATTTCAGTCAATGTTATTGACAGTTGATTTATATCCTTTGAATTTGCACTCCTGACCAAGATTCTTGTTTTTAACCCCAGCCATAGACTATCAGTAGCATTTAAAATGGTAAATTTGGGTAGATGCCAAGGTCTGCCTGTCTTTTGAAGGCTCCCTGTCTAATCAATTCACTTGGTTTGGGGTCAGATTACAAACCAAATCAGTTGGGTTAGTGTGCCGAATTAGGAACAGTGATACCTTTTTATCACCGAAGGATCACATACTTACATGCAGAAATGCTGCTTCAGGAAGAAATTAGAAATTATACATAATGCTCTCATTTCTGTAGGTAAGATGAAAGTTAAAAGAGTTTTAGGTCCAAATTTCCCCTTTTCTTTGATTTAGAAATTAAAACCTGGAAAGCTGAATGCATTTTACCTAAATATTAATGTGTGATTTTTGGTTTCTTTTAAAGAAAAAATGGAGCATTTAAATTATAATTTAACTTTATTAAGAATTACTTCCTGTGAAAATCTTCTCTTTCATGCAAACTTGACTTAATACATTTCTCTTTATTTTGATGATGTAATGTTCTAAATCTTAAAAATAGCAGATAATTATACGTTAATTATTTTTAAATAAGCCTTAAAATTCTTCCAAACCTTTAACTGCATTTTTTAATCTATAGAATGATGAACTAGTACATGAAAGTCTGACTTGTAACATTAATGAAGTTTTTTTTTTTTTTTTGGTAACTCATATAAAAATACAGACATAATGCTTATGGCCAAACTTCAAATCAATAAGCCTATGCATGAGAAATGAAATAGTCTAATCTGTACACTGGAAACTGATGATCTATATGGAGAGAAAAATTGCAAAAAAAGAAAAGAAAAAAAAAACCTCTTTATAGTTGCTGTCACTTTTAGCAGACAGACAGCAAGAAAAAACACTCACATTAGCAGCACCTCAGGACATGATCATCCTTTTGAACTGAATTTATTCAGTACATTTCTGTTCCTCAGCACTATGTCTCCAAGCATCGCTTTACTCAACATTGTTAAGAGCCTCAGTCTGGAGGTGATCCTTTTATTATATTTTGATCATCTGTAGATAAAATGTCAAGCACAAGTGATGTAATAGAAGCAAATGATATCTATGTTTGAACATGATAAAAAAAAGAAAGAAAGAAAAATCCCTTACCTAAATTAGCCTAGGTATACGTACTTCCCTAAGCTGATTCGATTTTAAAGTGTTTTCTTTCTTTTTAAAATTAAGTATTCTTATGAAAATACTTATAAACCAATTAACCAGGGAACCACCTGCTAGTAATGCCTTAAGGAATATTGCTCGCTGGGGTGGCTGAGGCTTGGAGTTGAGATAGGCTATGATACCATTAGGCCCCCCAACCCCCCAGCAAGAGGAAGGAAGGCTGCATCTGTCTCTCGAGTAGCCCCTTGAGGTTAGCTTAGAGCAGTGCTTCTGCTTTGGAAGAAGCTGTCAGCCCTCTGGGCTACAGAAATATGCTGTTTTTAATAAGAACCTTGCACAAGACAGTAGCTATGATTTGGAGTCTATTTTCTCCCCCCTACCACTCTTGAAATGGAACGAATCACAAGTTGATTGAATAGTCAACGCCAAGCTAGTTCTGCACATTAGAAATCACTTTAAATCTGTATGCTAAACTTTCAAAAAGTAGTTTGAATAACATGCTTTTTGGGTATATCCTCCACTCTGTGCTCTGGAAACAACTCTTGCCATGGGAGAAGAGTGGGACTATGCAAATTAAGGTCAGGTAGGTGTCCTCACCCTCCTCCCCTCTGGCTGAGCAATAACAAACCCTGATACATAGTGTGATCTTCTCTCTAAAACAAGTTTAGAACGTGCATGGAGTCAGCCTATGAATATTAATGCACAATCTCTGAAAAAAGAAATCAGTGCAGATTGGAAAAAAAGGATTTTTGGTGAAGTCTGTAAGTGCAGCAAGTTTGAAGATCCCAGCCTATGACTTTGACTTTTGGAACTCACTATAGCTGGTGACTAAGAGGAAGAAACTGATAGCACGTCGCTATGTTCTCTGCCATCAATCAGTTAACCACTGAAAGATTTTACCCTTTTCAAAAAATGTGTCAGTGCAAAATCTAACTGAAAGTTGTGAGATAAGCACTGCTGTTCCCTGTGTTACCTTACGAGCACTGACTTCAATTTAGTTGCTCATCACCTGCAATAAACCCGTTTTGATCCTACAATACTTACAACAGTAATTTCAATGTGCATGAATGTTGTGTTTAACCATGCCCTACACTGCACTCCAGTTAAAGCAGGGAAACCTGAATTCTGTAACCACCAAGCACCGAGCCGGACTTGGAACTGGAGTGTGAAGAGCAAAAATGCCTCGTACTAAGTCAAGTCAGAAATAGAGAACCAAGTATCTAGTGGCGATCGGAAAGATTTTTCATCTATATCTCCATGAATATATGCCTCTTCAGCATAAAGTTAATGAAGAAATTAAGAGCTTCTCCTTTACTTAAAGCAGTCATAATTCGGAGGGGAGGAGAACACCCAGCAGAGCGCAGGCAACGGAGAAGAGAGCTAAATGAGTTCAGCACAACGAAAGAGTCTTGCAGGTCCTAAGAAACTGAGTTACACAACTGAAGTAAAGATTGATGAGAAGAGTTCTGGGCACCGAAAGCCCAAACTCCCGAAGAGATGGAGAGAACCATTGCAAATGCAAACGCATTCACCGCTCTGGAAACTTAATCCCTAGGGAACTCACTGAGAGTCCCAAAGCCAGAAATAACTTCAGCTAAACATTTGCACCTGAAAATTGAAATAGCTAAGCTTTGTGGGGTTGTCAATAATTGATAACTGATGTAGAATCCAGGTATATATTGTTTGTATGTTTTTTTAATTGAAGTGCGGTTGACACACGATGTTACAATAGTTTTAGGTGTACAACATTGTGACAACTCTGACAACTCTCTACATTCTGCTGACTCACTGCAAGTGTAACTCCCATCTGTTTATCTTTAAAAAAAAGTTTTTTTAATATATGATATTATGGTAAGAACACTCAACTCTCTTAACAATTTTGTACGTGTACAGTACAGGGTGGTGTATGTATATATATATATATATATTTTTTTTTTTTCTGTGTTGGAAGTGTCTTAGAAGTCAGAAAAAGTAGCAAATCATATTTCAGTTATACTCTTTAGTATTAGGCAAGCCAGCCAAACTATATCTGGGTCATTAAGAAATCCATTTTCATCTCCTTTTTAGCCCTGAATTCTCTGATGACTCTTTTTCAGTGATTAAATTTTGGGGTGGTTGCCAGAGGGGAGGATTGGGAAAATGGGCAAAATATAGATGAAAGGGATTTAGAGGTCTAAACTTCCAGTTATAAAGTAAATAAGTCACAGGGATGAAAATTCCAGCATAGGGAATGTCATGGTAGTATTATAGTAACTTTGTATGGTGACAGAGAGTGACTAGACTTACCGTGGTGAACATTTCACAATGTATATAAATGTTGGATCATTATGTTGTACATCTGAAACTAATATAATATTGTAAGTCAGTTGAACTTCAATTAAAAAACTTCAACCTTTTTAACTATAATAACAAGCATGTGTGAAAAATACCTTTCCTTAAAAGATATGTGGAAGTTAATAAGTAGAAACTGAAAATATGGATACATTAAGCACTGTATGTATTTTATCATTAGTTGAATTACTTTAGGTAGGGGAGAGGGTGTAGGGGTAAGGGGAGGAATGAGAGGGTTGCCTAGGTTAGATAAACTATTCCCAAATCCAGAAGTCTCCAAGCAGTAATTATGTATTCATTACTGCACATTTTCTGAAATCAAAATTGAACGCAGTTAATAGAATTAATGTTTCAGTGAACCTTAATTGTGTATTTGTCGCCTACTGTACACTTAATCTAAGAAGGAGATTCTTGGCTGATTTTAATAGCAGTGGGATCACAGTAGAAAGACGGCCGGCTTTTGTTGTCTACAGACTACATCGCCTTAAGAGACATTGAGACCAGCAGAGAAAAAAAAGAAATTACACTGATCCAATAGATATACTGCTGAGAGCTTTCTATTATATTCTCACCTCAGACATCATACCACCATTAAATTCATACATTCAGGCCCTGGGAATCAAGCCAGGCTGACACCTAAGTTTGGTTAAAATGAATCTACTGTATTAGTTTTTGTGAAAATGATTAAGCTCTATGGATTCGAAACCAGTTCTATTTTTCAAGCAGTCAAAGGCAAATAAACCCTAATGTAAGAGACAAAATGAGAAGAAGCCTGGCAGAGATAAAATTGAATCGCAAAGGAAGGAAAACTGCCATAAGACATGATTTGAGCCAGAAAACAACACAAGGTCATCGATTTGGCAGTTTTGTTTTTTTTTTTTTTTTTTCCTTTTTTTTTTTTTTAATCTGCTAACAGGCAACATTTTTTAAGCCTTTTAAGGAGACTGTCCATCACAAAGGCATAATTTTAATCAGAATTCTTACAACGTTTTCCAAATTCCTAAAGGCAATCAGCTCCATTCAAATTAGTAACTCAGATAAATCACCATTAATTAGCTAATATAAGCCAGCAGGTGGTTTTGAGCCCAGAGACGTTCCCTGGTTATTTAAATTATGTATATAACACCACACTAAAGAAAGAGTAAGTAAAAAGGAGCACAGAGACAAGTTTATAAAAAAAAAAAAATCTGTTTAGGGATAATACTCGGCTAAAATCTCCTGCAACTTCCACATCTTACCCAGAGGAATACAAGGCAGCTTTGACCCCCTGACTCAAAAAATATCATTCACCAACATCCGGCTCTTATTTCAACATCGATTATGCATGCTATGTACAAAGTGTGCATTGGAAGCTTACTTGAATATATTTGTTCTAGAAAGATTACCAATTACTGAAGAATAAGAGAGGAAGAATTGTTTTTCATGCATAATTTGTGACACAAGAGAATCTTCTCCATAATCTTTATGCCCTTGTGTTCTTTAATTGACCTACTCTAATTTGTATAATTGAGGGTTATTTCCTAGACTATAAAAAGAGATAAAGGCACAGCATAGCCGTCAACCATCTAAGATTGTATTTGCGATTAAATGGTGTAGAAGATGGTTAGTTTTGTATTGAAAATCGACTTGTCCATTTGGAGGCAACTTTTCTTAATCCTGTCAGAGGGCTATCCCTTTACTCTCAATAATCTCTCCCTCAACAAGCAAAGAAAACTTTTGATAGTCGAACCACAGAATACTTTGTGGACAAAATTATGTTAGATCAGATAACTAATTTTATTGTTTTGCTAATGCTATCCATATTATGCGTCATTTTAATCTTTATAGCTGGAATGTCACTTAATAGGATTTCTAAAACATGAGCATAATAAAATAAGTAGACATCCAAACCTGAATAAAGGCTTTGCTAAAGAAAAGCTCAGGGTCCAATTCTGTTTAACATGAGCCTTGAATTTCAGTATATTATAATATGTTGAATCAAGAGATACACATTCGAGGGGTGCCTGGGTGGCTCAGTGGGTTAAAGCCTCTGCCTTTGGCTCAGGTCATGGTCCCAGGGTTCTGGGACCGAGCCCCGCATCGGGCTCTCCACTTAGTGGGGAGCCTGCTTCCCCCTCTCTCTCTGCCTAACTCTATGCCTACTTGTGATCTCTGTCTGTAAAATAAATAAAATTTTTTAAAAATTCCTTTAAAAAAAAGAGAGAGAGATACACATTCATTTTAAGAAGACCAAAAGAGTTTTTGAATTGGAGCTTCCAGAGATAAACTTCTAGCATAGGCTAGACATGGTTCTGGGTCATTCTTTGAGCTACCTTTGGACCTGTGATGCAGAATCTTACATTTATATCTCCACCATGTCTGGAAGGGGGCAGAAGCCTGACCAACCAACAGAATCAGAGAAGTGAGGAACGTTCATCCTGACATTTCTCTAAACACACTCTTTCACCTCCATAGAGAAGCGAGGGAAACAAAAACTACCACTCCCATCCCCAGCAACAGTCCCAAATTACCTGAAAGTGGTGTTTTTTTTTAAACAGAAATTACTTGTAAACTTATTTCAGTACACTCACATATTTGCAGAAGAGCAAACAAAAGGGAAAAATCACAGCTACTTTAATTTCTCAGGGTCAGGTTCACCATCAAATCATGCTGTTGCTTCACAAATACAAGTACCTAACATCACAACATTAGGCCAACTGCAAATCGGCACCAAGTGAATTTGGAATTTGTGACAGTTTTAACGTCTCTAATTTTTAATACGTCTATCCCTTTCTGAGCATACTAATCAGTCCTGCGTGGTGTTGGGCCCTGGATGGTTCAGAGAAGCAAACGCTGACTTGTTGCTCGCTTCATGAAACCATGCCCTTTGATATCTTTTTTTTAAGATTGTAATAATGCTGTGACTACTGCTGTTCCCAAATATTTTATTTATAAAATCTATCCTCCCCTAGGGCTGGTACAGAGGATCTACAAGCTGAAGGCTAGTCTATAAACTCCACTCACTCTAGGAGACTGAGCTTTTTCTAACATCAATCGCTGAGCTGGGATTTTAGACAGAGAAAACTAGCTGTGCTTGCCAATTGCAATATAGAAAGCAAAAGCATCTCTTTGCAGATAGGTTTTCCTGTTGCGGCATTATTTAGACAAAAAGAAGTACGTTGAGGGGGTGACCGTGCCTTTTCTTGCAGTGGGAGTACAAGAGGTCAGTACTAAAGGAAAAAGAAAAAAAATGTTTTTAAAAGCCTTTCACCGGCTTTGTATTAACACCTGAATAAGAAACCTTACACAATATATTTCAAAAAAGTGACTAGTGTTTATGTCACTGCGCTAGTGATAAGTGACTCTGCTGTTCCATAATGCTTTTGTCAATAGTAGGATGGCATGAGTCAAGGCGGGGTGGGGGGCGGAGTTGGGGGGGGTTGGTGCAGAAGAACACCACATTTTGTATCAGAACACCCGGGTCCTCAAAAGACACAAAAGTTGTTCCTGCCTGTCGTCGTCTAAGTAGCCTTCCATCCACGAAATATTAAGCACGACTGGAGTTAACAGCTAAACTCTAGTCTATAGTTCAGACTTTCACTAAACTTTATTTAATAGCTAAAACGGGAAAGAAAAGTCGTTCTTCATCCCCTGTCTCACTAATGCCCAGCGAGGCTTTATCTGCTGCACCCCACAGAGAAGACTGCCATGGCTCTCTCAAGACCCCATATTACATGTCGATCCTAGCTCCCTGGCAAAGGTACACTCCCTACCCACCAGCCTGTCATTTTCCCTTTCTCTGTCCACGAGGCTTTAGTTCTTGCCAATGAGTTTCTCCCACTTTCCCTCACATGGCTCAGAATGCTCTAGGCCCTTTTTTCTCTAGACTCTTGCCCCACTTCTGCTTACACAACAGTCAAGCAAAACTTCTACTGTCTTCCTCAGATCCTCTGTCCAACATCCTCAATGTGAATATGGCATATGCTTAATCGAGTTGGTGACAGTCCAGCACCCACGCCAGGCGTCTGGATGTCAGTGCTCAGCATGGTTTGCTCTCTGAATCTTGGTCAAGTGGGCTATTGATGATGAATAATGGGGATTCCCTCTCCACTTACCTCTAAACGTTTCAGATTTTCTCTCCTAAAATACTGTAGGGTGGGGAACCACTCCCTCTCTCCACCTCTGATTCATACTTCACACATCCCTACAGGTAGTCATCTAGCCCACTGGTGATTCAGTCAGCAAACTCGAGTATAGTCTATAAGCCAAACGTTTGCTAGGCCCTGGGATTATAATATGAATCAAATACAATCCCTGCTGTGAAAGACAAGTAAGCAGGTGACGAGTACGTTGATAGTTAATGAGAGAGGCTCTCTCACACAACACCTGTCAGGGCACAAAGAGGCTGCCACCCAGCCTGCCCACCAGAGGCACTTGCTGTACTCCCCACTGGGCTCATGGAGAAATTCAGTAACTATGCTATGCCCTTTGCGGGACACATCGTGTATAAGAAGACAGCTGGAGAAATTTGTAGACATTTACTATGTAAATCTCTTTGCAACCTGGAAAACTATATTTGGGGAATCTCCAGGTTCTATCTGTGGTGTTCAGCCATTCACATTTCATCTCTCTCTGCCTTCCCTTCTCTTTCGTTTCTGTCTCTCTGTCTCTGTCTCTGTCTCTGTCTCTGTCTGTCTCTCTCTCTCTCTCTCACACGCACACCCCAAACACACATCTCTGCTTGGAAGACATCTAATGAATATCTTCTTCATTCAGAGTAAGAATATGTAACAACCAGATACATTAGGATATTATTGGTACAGACAGAGAGGTATCTCAGAGGATATTAATACTCATTCCTTCCCCACCCCCCCAAAGCCATTCTGGCAATACTCTTCCTTACTGATGAATAAGCCACACTTATCAATAAACCACTCTTCCTTATTGATAAACCTGGGTAACTTCGGTTTGTGGGCATTTGCTCCTCATAGTGAATGGATGCCCCAAATGTACCTATTCTAGGGCTCTATCCATTCCCTTGATTAACTGCTCCATCTGAGGGAAGCTCTCACAAGCCCAATTTGTAGTCATTTCCCTTCAGTCTATCCCAGAGGTAAAGGGTCCACACTCTACTGATGGACCAATTCAATAACTGGGGTCTGTCCCCTTTATAGGACAATGTAGGTGAAATGCTCTGTCAGTCTACACCGCTATACAAATTTCGGGTTTTCAAAAGCTAAGAAGCAAAATGCCCAGCAGAAGGAAATCAAAGCAATCTGTAATAATCCTGAAACTAGGTGTTTCCCCCCACCCCCCCGAACGGATACTTAGAAACTGATGTGCTAAAGACATAGGAGTGGAATTGGACTAAATATCTCTTTGGGCAGCATGAAACTGAAGGACGTCTTGTATCCCATGCTCTGTCGTCTTTCAGATATAAAAAGAAAACTATAAAAGAGAATGTAAGAAAGTGCAGCCTGGCTCTGCTGCTTGTTCACTTTTGAACTCCAGAAAGCATCCACCTCTAATTCAACCTGACACTGCTAATTTTGGCATTATAGCCTGAAATGAAAATCAATATCTGTTTTGAGCTTGAACACAGAGTGACTGTACCTTGGGTAGAGCATGGCAAGGCCCTTACTTTCAGTGATCTGAGAGTGAGGTAATAGAAATTTTCCAGTGTAGAGCATTGAAAACACGTATTCGGCTGAAATTTGATTGTTTCCTTAAAGTTCGTTGTGAACTGTATTCTCCCACCCTCCTAAGGCCTTATTAGAAGAGGCTTAGGGTTTTTGTATGTTTTCCTTCTTAAAAACCCATGATCCTGAGAACATTTCTCACAAGAGGTTTAGAGAGTTCCCCTGGCCTTTCCTGCTGGGACAAAAGGTCTTTGACTAATGTTATGTGGAGAGTAAAAAGCTCAGGGCTAAAGACTTATTTCTCCTGTGATGTCAGCCTGAGAAGTTAGTTAATGCTTTTGCGGAGACAAGTCCTAGCTGAGGAATTTATTTTGCATTGCATTTTGTGTTATCTTTGTTTGTTTTATATTTTCATTAAGATCTCTTCTTTCAGAAAGTGATATTATTAAAGCATGTTGCATAGGCGTGCCTGGGTGGCTCAGTGGGTTAAAGCCTCTGCCTTCAGCTCAGGTCAGGATCGCCGGGTCCTCTGCTCAGCAGGGAGCCTGCTTCTCCCTCTCTCTCTCTGCCTACTTGTGATCTCTCTCTGTGTGTGAGATAAATAAAAAACCTTAAAAAAAAAAACATGTTGCATATATGTAGCCTAATCTAATCTAACCTTTTATTTTATTCTGGCACACAGATCAACTGTTTTAGTTGTTTGTTTGTTTGTTTAAATCCAATTAGCCAACATATAGTACAAGGATAGTTTTCAGATATAGGGTTCAATAATTTATCAGCTGCATATAACACCCAGTGCTCCTCCCATCACATGCTCTCCCTAATGCCCATCATCCTGGGAAAACTGGACAGCCACGTGTAGGAAAATGAAAACTAGACCATTTTCTTACACCATAAACTGTTTTGTTTTAAAAGAGGAAGAGGAGGAAGGAAAGGAAAAGAAAGGAAAAAGAGGGCGGGAAGGAGGAAGGAAGGTTAGTTCAGACTGTTGTGTGTAAACAGATGTGTTTTTCAGTGTTTTGAAGCATTTTTTTATTTATAGTTATTAGGTATATTTGCTCAGCAGACTGATTTATATACCATCCTGACTATAAAGGAGGTCTATCTCTTTATAAATAGGATCCTCATGTGCCACCTTAAAGTTCTTCAGTGGCCCCCAGTGGTACACTTTCTCTTGCTATTATAAAAGTGCCACAAACACAACTTGTACTTGGGCTGTAGCAGATTTCTGCTGTCTCAAAGCATACACTTGGTCATAATCTAGAAGTTAGACCTTGGCCATCCAAGAGCAACATGTCCAGTTATATCCTTGAGCAAAAGGGCCACCCTGAAACCCCCTTGGGGCTTCCCAAATCCAGAAAGGCCAGGTAGATGGACAAAAAAGCCCTAATTTCTTGGCATTTTCCAAAACAAATGTGAGACACAATGTTTTTTCACTAGGAAAATAGGAGTAACTATTCAGTACAGGTTGGAAGCTGATAGCCCAAATGGAGTCTGGACAAGATGGGGGTGGGTGGAAGGAGCCTCTGTAGAGTAGGGGTGTTCAGCAAACGGAGTGGTAATGAAAAGTGTCCCTTCTGGGACCAAATCACCCAGGTTCAAATCACGGTCCCATCATTTACCAGTTGTGTCGTTTAGACTCTTTGGCCCTCTGCATATCCATCCGTAACCTGAGGATAATACTGTTATTCCAGTATATTAAATGTGGCAGTGCACATGAACCCACTAGGTTCCCGGAATGCTGACTACTGTTGTTACAGAGGTCCCTGGGCCTCCTAGCATGGTCCAGTAAAATCTAAAATCAAGATATTCGGTGCCATGAACAAAGGAGACTCACCACATTTAGAGAAGGCTTCACAGAGGAGAAGCTTTTGAGTCGTGTTTAAAGTTGGCTAGGAATTCACCCAGTAGCTGGAAGGAAAGGCTGACCCAGGAAGGGTCAGGGTGTGTCTAAGGGATTGCAGTTTGAACAGGTTGCTAGAACATTTTAGGAATAGCTGCAGCTTATTGGGAATGTACATGTGGAATGCGGGCGGCAGGATAGAGGATGGACTGGAGACTAAGACCAAAAGCAAGGAGCCCAGTTCAGAGGCTATTGCAATAGTCCAGAGAAGAGAATAGGTATGGCCGGGACTAGATTACATCTGAAAGATATGAGTAGAAGTGATGTGTGCCCCATACAAAGCATCTCAAGAATACAAATTTTAATCTTAAGCTCGTTTTACAGTCATAATTTAGAAGAAAATAATGCACACAAATAACCAGAATAAAAGGTAGAATATAATATGTGCTATAGAAGAGAGAAAGTGCTACAGGAGTTCCAAAAGACAGAAGGGTAACTTTAAATTGGAAGCATAAGGAATGACTCATGGTGGACAGAGCATGTGAACAAGGCCTTGAAGGTTAGCTTGGCCATACGTAGACAACAGAAGCAATACCATAAGCAAAGGCATCAAAACAAGAAAATGAGAGTTGTGTGTGAAGATTAGGGAGTTGTAAATTATCAAAATGAACATTACACTAAACTTTCTAAGCTGCAGAAGTAGATGGTAGCCTAAATATGATTGACAAAACAAATACCAATAGCATCAGAAGAACTGCAAAGCTCCAAATGCTTAATTTTTTTCTTTTAAGATTTTATTTACTTATTTGACAGAGAGAGATCACAAGTAGGCAGAGAGGCAGACAGAGAGAGTGGGGGAAGCAGGCTCCCCGCTGAGCAGAGAGCCCGAGGTGGGGCTCTATCCCTGGACCCTGAGATCATGACCTGAGCTGAAGGCAGAGGCTTAACCCACTGAGCCACCCAGGTGCCCCAAGTGTTTAATTTAATAATATTAAATCTTGAAAGCATAGGATTCCCAGGGGTGATACACTCCTATATCAAAACATACCAGACTCATTCAGCCAAACAGCAAAACAAATGCTCATTGGGTGTGCCTACCACGTGCAAGGTAAAAAGTTGAAAGGCCATTGTCTGGATTTTAGCAAATAACACTGAGATTATTCTTTACTAATAAAACTTCATCATTGAGTTAAAGTCCATAGTCTAAAATTCCCCTTAGTGACTTCTCCCAGTATCTGGGATTCTTACTGAACTCAAACCTTAAAATGTATTTGTTGGTTTTGTCCTCAGTAAAGACAGAAAATCATTTTCTATAACATTCAATAGATCCTACTCTTCTTGTTGAATTCTAAGACATGTCCACCTTTTTCAATTTTTCTCATCATCTTCATCCTCTAATATGAATGAAGAGCTTATATATATATATACTCTAGTTCTCTAGCTAATGTAATAGGCTTCAGATGCTGGAAATTCACATTTATTTTTCTTAAATCTAGAAAATTGAAAGTTACATTTTTGTGTTTTTGAAAGCACTTCAAAACAAAATTTGTAGCTAAAATTCTATTCAAAATTGTTAATTTTGAAGAAATCCAGTAATAATAATAGAGAAATAAAAAAAAATCATTAATTGGCCAATCATTTTACTTAAAGAGATGCTGCGATTTAAAAGTTTATAGCTTTCCTTTGGCCGATAGTTTAACATTTCTTCCAGTTATCTAGTATTTCCATTTATTAGAAAGGAAGACTTGCTCTATTGTTTTCTCCTTAGAATGATGAAGAAACACTGCAGTCATCGGATGGTGTTCAGGCTACAGTTTAAGCTAGACAGTCTTGTGAATATTCATATCTGTTTTTTTAGAACTATCTCACTGATATGGTAAAAAGAGACTCGAGGGATCTCCCAGACAGAAGTAAATGTCTAGGTCCACTAAAAAGATGTTACGTTATGTTCCCATGCTAATAACAGCCTGGCTTATTCCAGTATTTATCTGAAAATCATTAATATCCTCAAGCTCTTATTTGAAGTGTTGAGAAAGCCACTCAGGAAGAGATTTCCAGTAGGCACTCGCCACTCTTAAGATGAAAGCCAGTTGATTTTAAACAGTAAGTCGCTCATTTCTATAGCTAAATAACACTATTCATAAAGTAGGATAAGGATGTAAATTCTATTTAAATAATAAGTCTCACAATATTTTTAAATATACCTCTAAAAGTTATTAAGTATGAGTCTATTACTTTTTCCAAGGAAAACAAGTTTGAAAATGGGTCTATAACTGCCATTATTTCACATAAACTCAGGGTTTTTTACAGTTATGAGACTTACAAAGGTATATAAAATATATCTATAATGTTTTATCCAAATATTCATATGTTGTTTGAAATATGCTAAATTCCATAGTATTTAAAATACAACTAAATTAGAATGTTTGGAATTTACCATAAAATTAGAATAAATCATTATCAGTTCATAGAAGTTTCATTTGTTTATTTGAAAATTATTGACTAAATACTGTAGGCATTGTAAAGATCTTTAAGTTAGAAACCTTGCCTTCAAGAAATTTTCTTCTTTTTTAAGATTTTATTTATTTGAGAGAGAGTGAGCAGGCTCCAGCAGTGGGGAGAGGGTAAAGGAGACTCCCCACTGAGCAGAGAGCCCAAGTCCCTGCTGAGCAGAGGGCCCAACTCCCCGCTGAGCATAGAGTCTGATGCAGGGCTCAGTCCCAGGACCCGAGATCATGACCTGAGCCAAAGGCAGCTGGTTAACCAAATGAGCCACCTAGGTGCCCCCCCAAGAAATTTTCATTTTAATAGAGGATATAAGGTACATACAAATGGGTGTTTTGAAGCATACTTAAGAAAGGATTCTATCTTTATGGATGGATTCATGAGGGGTTGAACTTAAAGGATAAGCAGGATTCTTTGGCCAGGGGAAATAGCAGAAAAAGTCTAGATCAGTGGAACAGAATGAACAAAGGACAGAATGAAAAAACTCAAAAATTCTGTGGAAAATGGCAAGTAAAAAACAAAAACAGTTTACCAGAGAATACTGATTTTGTGGGGGAAATAGTGGGAAATGAAGGTGAGCTGCATTAAGGTGGACAGCACTGGAAAGTTTGGGCTTGTATGTTAGTCACTGGGAAGCTCTCAAGGTTTTTATGCAAAAGGTCAAATGCTCAATGCAGCCCTTTAAGAAAATTAATCTGGGAGCAGAATATAAGATGGATATTGAAGAAGAGAAAGAAAGAAGCCAGGGACACCAGTTAGAAGGCTGCCATCCTAAGTCAGGTAATAGAGGCTAAATTAAGGTGAAAGCTTTGAAAACAGAAAGGAATGGTTAATAAAAACCCTAATATTAAGATATTTAAACTTATCCTTTTCTTTTTGATATATGAATCACAGTTTGTAATGCTGATGATAACAATATTGCCCATTTCAGACACTTAGTTTGGTGCTAAGTCTACAAAGACAAACCATGGATCCTCTTTCTCAATGATGTGATATAATAAAAACAAGTAATAGCAACACTTTTATCCTTAATATATAAAAAACTTCCACAGTTGAGTTCTACCAAACTTTTAAGGAATAGATAATGCCAGTGGTGTTTATACTTTTCAAGATTATGGGGGAAGGGAGGAGGAAGGATCCAGTTGTTTTTATGAAACTAATATAAAATTTAATGCAAAAATTTGACAAAGCACTAAAAAAGAATTATAGACCAATCTCACAAGCAATGATACAAAATTTTGAATAAATAAAACAAATAGACTATTTAAAAGAATAACACACCATGGCCAATTGAGATTTGTAACAGGAGTGGAAAGACAGTCCAGTATTAGGAAATCTATCGATACAACTCACTGCCACTGGAATAAGTCTATTCTTCCACTGTAAGAGTTAAGATGGACCTCAGACTTCTCCTACTCAACTAGAGATCCAGGTGTTCTGGAAAATGTCACTTCACCTCTGCCTCCACAGGAGTGGCAGGAGTAAAGAGGGCACCTCAATTTCTGTGAGCTCGAGGCAGAACTCCTACCTTGCTTCAGCTTATCACTCCCAGCTTTGCCCCCACTGTCTGCCCGAGGCTCTCTGGAGTCATCTTACTATCTCTGTAACTGTCTATTGCAGTGATGACAAAAATCCCTGATCTCCCAAGACTTTCATTTCCATAACGTCTTCTACTTACCTTTTTTCCAATCTCATCTCTCAACCCTCTTCGACTACTGAAATCCTTCAGTAAGCCCTCAGGAATACATGGTTAGAAAAACAACCTCCAGTTTTTCTCCCAACATTCCCTTTGCTGCCTCATGCAAAGTCAAACCTGGCTGTCCCCGAAGGACACCTCTTTCTCTGCAGTTCTCTCAAGCGATGGCAGTTTTCTCATCCATAGCCTGGGGGCCATTGAGCCTGCAAAATGACAAATAACCTTGGCCATATTGTCCCCCCTTGTTCACTAAAACTCTACCTACAAATCTCAAGTAATGAAACTGTACTCTAGAGTCAACCTCTTCGGGTTTGCAGTTGTCTATCTCCATGTATCTCCTCTCATTCTTTGAAGCTTTTAGCTCCTGGCTCATTGTTCATCATCCCTATGCCTGTTAATTTTTGGTAATTTCAGTATCCACGTACTGATCCCTCCAACATTTTCCTCTCTCACTTTCTAGGCATCTAGGCTTCAATGTCCTTGTCTTCCATCTTACCTTACCCTCTCATCCACATAGTTAAATCTAGGTCTCCCAATAGCAATAACTTCACTGCCCTTCACAAATTCAATTTCAAGTATCCCCTGATCTCCTGGCCCTCCAGTTTCCTTAATATAATAAACAAGCTTCTAACAGGACCTATATCATCAGTTGATCATACCACCTTTTCATTTTTCTTCACTTTCCTCCTGTCCATCCTTCTGACTAGTATTCCCAAATTCCCAGCAAACATTAATTGTTGGGATTCAATAATGAGTAATAAAATTTCTAGGAATTCCCCCAAATCATAACTTATTCTTAAAATACTTCCATGGTCTTCATACTCTTGACTTACTGTTGATAAATTGAGAAGTCTATAATCTGGGGCACCTGGGTGGCTCAGTTACTTAAGTGTCTGTCCCACTCTTGATTTCAGCTCAGGTCATGGCCTCAGGGTTGTGAGATAAGGCCCGGTGTAGAGTAGGGCTCCACACTTAGTGCAGTATCTGCTTGAGATTCTCTCCCTCTGCCTTTGCCCCTCCCCCAGCTTGTGCTCTCTAAATAAATATATAAATACATAAATAAAAATCTTAAAAAAGCAGTCTGTAATTTTAAAAAATATAGATATCTAAAAAAATAATGAGTAAAATTTACAAAGAACTATTGCCTATAGTGAATATTCAAACATGAGAAAATACCAGTAAACCTTACCGGGTAAGTATTCAAATAACATAACATTTCAGTCTCCGTGAAGTTGAATAGTGCTGCTCAGAATCACATATCAAAAATGTGAATTTGAGGATTGTTTGTTTCAAAACCTTATTTCTTGGAATACCACTCATAGAATTTGTATTAAGTATACTACTTATGTAAGCTGAATAACATTTATTTTATTTGCAAGAAAAACAGTAGCAGACAGTGCCACACATCCTTATAAAATGGCAATAGCTAAAAACAAGATGGACCGGATCATGACTATTTCTCTCTTACATGTTCTCATTAACTTTCCAGGAATGTCAGCTTTAACTTTAATCCAAGTGTCAGCATTTCCTGTACTTGCCTTCAACTTAGTGCTAGTGGACTTCTTTAAAAAAAAAAAAAAAGTAACATCTTTATATTGTTAAGCTTTAATTCTCAACAGGGAATTATAATACTTTTATATGTTTTCCCAACTAATTAACTTATCTCTTATAATGCAATTCAGTATTCAGTAAAACATACAAATTCCCTAAAATATTCCAGGAAGAAATTTTACATGAAACCACTCTGTCCATAGCAGCTTAAAGTCTGTGGCCCATCCCTTGCCCCTCTTTCTTCTTCACACTTGCCTGGTAACACCAAAACCATAACACTAAATAAATTCACCTCACCGTCTACTTCTTGTTTGCATCCATGCAACTGAATGTTGCTGCAAAAACATACAGCCACACTGACTGATGCCATTTTAAGTGATCATGGTCACTAACCTGAAGTTGGTCCTTGATGCTAACCCCAGTCCTTGCATCTCCATGGTTCATTCTCCCTTCACTTCTCCCAGCCAACTATTTAATATTGTGTCCCCTTTACTCAAAACTCCAACACTTCCTCTCCCATCTTTACTCTCAATTGATGATTCCTCTTCCTCTTTCACCAAAAAACAATCAAAAAGGAACTTCAGTAATGTATCATCCCTACATCTATCCACCCACCTACATATCTGCTCGATATACATTGTCTCCTGTTACTAAAGATTGACTGTCTCTCCACCTGTAAAATATAGCTCAACCATTCTCATGTTCTTAAAGCCATTACCTCCAGCAATTCTCCCCTTTCTAGAATCCTCTGCATCAAATGGTCTGTAGATCGTTCTCATCAGCATATAGTTTTTGCTGTAATATCTCTTACCTTCAAAACATTTCTTTTTGACCTCACAATCCCCACCATTTACTTCCCCCAATTTTTTGCTACACTTCATAGCGATATTCTTTATAATAATCATCTATATTAGCTCTTTCTAATCACTCCCTTCCCATTCTCTCCTGAACCCAGTTGCATCAGGTTTCTAGTCCCATCTTCTACCAAAACTGTTCTTCCCAAACTCACTGATGACTTTCACGTTCCAAATCCAATAGTCATTTTCCCATCCTCCTCTTCTTATTTGACATCTCAGCAACACTGAACAAAGTTGGTCACTAGCTGCTCCTTCTCAGTCTCCTTTGCCAGTTCCACTTAATCCTCCTGATATTTAAATGTTATAGTGACCCATAGCCCAAGCTTCAGTTTTTTCTCTCTTCTATTTGCACTCATTCTTTTATTAATCTCAACCAATTTCATGGTCTTAAATATCACCTATGGTTCTACTGAGAATTATTAATAATTCTCAATCATTAACTGAGAATTAATAGTGCTCTCCCCTGATTTCCAGACTTGTGTACACAAATTCCTATGTGACATCTTCACTTGACTATCTAATAGACACCTCAGACTTAAGTGTCCAGAATCATATTCTCATCAGTCACCTCAAATGGGCGCAAATAGAGCTCTCCCAGGCTTTCATGTCTCAATTAATAGGTGCTTCCCCTTCCATTTGCACAAATTTAAAAGCTGAGTGTCATCCCTAATCTCTTCACACACCACATCAAATCTGCCAACAAATCTTGTCAGCTAGTCCTTGAAAATATATCCAATATCATGAAACTTCTTATTGTCTCCACTACCATCAGCATGGTCCAAGCTACTGCGTATCTTACTTAGACTGTTGATATAGCTTCCAGTACAGTCGATTCTCAAAAAGTAGTCAGAGTAATTATTTTAAAATACAAGTTAGATTATGTCACTTCTCTGCTTGAAATTTCCTTCCAAATGATTTCCATCTCACATGGAGTAAAAGCTAACACAGTGAAAATGGCCTCGAGACCCTGCATGACTGGCCCTCTATCACCTCTCCGATAGTCATTCCTACTATCCTTGGCTTGACCCTTGCTTATGCTCTTCTTCCCACACAGGCCTTCTTTCTGTTCCTGGAACATACCAGACATGCTTCCACCTCAGGACCTTTGTACTTGCTGTTCCTTTTGCTTGTGTTCTTCCAGATAGTCCCTGGCTTATTTTCCTTGGAATTTTCTCCAAATACCAGACTTTTTCTTTTTTAAGATTTTATTCATTCATGGGGTGCCTGGGTGGCTCAGTGGGTTAAGCCTCTGCCTTTGGCTCAGGTCATGATCTCAGGGTCCTGGGATCAAGCCCTGCATCGGGCTCTCTGCTCAGCGGGGAGCCTGCTTCCCCCTCTCTCTCGGTCTGCCTCTCTGCCTACTTGTGATCTCTGTCTGTCAAATAAATAAATAAAATCTTTAAAAAAAATTTAAAAAAAGATTTTATTCATTCATTTGACAGAGTGACAGAGAGAGAGCACAAGCAGGGGGAGCTGCAGCAGAGGGAGAGGGAGATGCAGGCTCCCCACTGAACAAGGAGCCCGACACAGTTCTCTATCCCAGGACCCTGGGATCATGATCTGAGCCAAAGGCAGATGCTTAACTGACTGAGACACCCAGGTGCCCTCAAATATTGGACTTTTTAAAGTTGCAAACCAGCTTCCATATATGCGCTCCCTATATGTATATACCCTTCCCTCTGTAGCATGTATTATCTGGAACGCCATGTTTTGCTTTTTAAATACTATCTATTTAACCACTAGAATAGACACATTATAGGCACTCAATAAGAATTTGTCAAATGAATGAACAATTGAAAAGAGAAAGATCAAATGATCATCTCAATGGATGTTCATAACACATTTAATAAAATTCATCATTTATGCTAGGAATAATTCCATTAAAGACAATAATAAAACAAAATGCCCCATGATCACTGCTATCACTTAACATTATTATAAAGAAAGAACATATATAAGAACTGGATAAGGATGGGAAGGCTGTACACTTATTTACATAGATATAAATCATTGAATTGAAAAATTAAGGAAAAGCAAATGAAAAACATTATAAGATAGTGGTAGGATGGTTAAGTACAGTATTAACATGTAAAATTCAATAGTCTTCTAACTTCTGCTTAAATGTAGAAAGCTGAAAAGAATGTCATTCTCACCTTTACTGCAACAACAATAACAAAAAACTAGAAAATCTACAAAACAAACTTCTTGAATTCATAAAGGACCTAAGATCACAGAGCAGCTAACCCAACTCTACAACCAAAAGAGAAAAGAGTGACAATGTATCTTTATAAAAATAAAACATTTCTGCATAACAGAAATACCACAAACCAATTTTATAAATAAAAAAAATGAACTTGGAAAAAAATATGCAAATGTCATAAAGGTCTCATTTCTTTTACATATAAAGATCTCATAAATCAATAGGCAAAATCTTTATAACCCATTTTTTATTTTAATGGGTTAAAATAATGGGTTTTAATGTGTTTTTATTTTTTATTTTAATGGAGAATTTACTAAAAAGTAGATTTTAATGTACGATGTGCTAAAATTTATTCATGATAAGAAATGTGTGAGTTAAAACTGTAAAAAGCAATTTTTCAGCTGTCAAATTGGCAAGTTTGATAATGTAATATGTGGGTGAGCATGTGATCACCCACATATTACTGGCAAAGAATAGATGCTACATTTAGGAAGAGCAGTATAGAAATTTTAAGTGCACAAAGCTTTGAACCAGTAATTCTGTATTTATCCAACAAATAGACCAACACTGTCATTCATTCATTCACTCAACTATTTACTAAATAGCTCTACAATCTCTATGTGGTAAGCATTGCCAGAGGCACTAGATATACAGCAGCAAACAAAACAAAATCTCTGCCTTCATGGAGCTTACTCACTAGAGGGGAATCTAGACAGCTAAAAAAATAAACATATAACATAACATGATATATATAGTATAATGTAATATAATATAGAGAGTAGTAAAACGTGTCATATATAAATTTTACATGGAGCTATATAGATACAAAATAGATATAGAAAAAGAGAGATGGAATGGGACAGTTCTATTTTAGGGAGAATGGAAAAGAAGACTTTTCAAAGGGGGTAACATTTTAGGAGAGACCTAGATGAAGTAAGGGAGTGAACCATAATCATCTCTCAGGGAGACAACAATCCAGGCTGAAGGAAAAGCTAATGCAGAAGACTCACAAATGTTCAAGGGTTGATTTATAGCATCGTAATAATAAAAGACTGCAAGCAACTTAATTATCAAACAAGACGTTTAGTGACTGTTTAAATTGTAGTATATCCATATGTGGAATACTATTCCAGTGTTATCAATGAATGAGTCAACTCCATTTGTATTAAGAGAGAATAATCAAGAGAATGAGAAGACTAGTCACAGACTGGGAGAAAATATTTGCAAAAGACACTTTTGATAAAGATCACTATTTAAAAAACACAAAAAAACTCTTAAAGGGGCCCCTGTGTGGTTCAGTCAGTTAAACATCTGCCTTAGGCTTAGGTGATGATCCCTGGGTCCTGGAATGGAGCCCCGTGTCAGTCTTCCTGCTCAGCGGGGAACTTGCCTCTCCCTCTCCCTTTGCTGTTCCCCCTGCTTGTACCCTCTCTCTCTTTCTGTCAGATAAATAAATAAATAAAATCTTTAAAGAAAGAAAACCCGACACCAAGAACACAACCTGAAAAACCCACAAACCCACAAACAACCTGATTTTTAAAATGGGACAAAGATCTGGACAGACACTTCACCAAAGAAGATACACAAGTGGCAAATAAGCATATAAAAAGATGCTCCATATCATATGTCATTAAGGAATTGCAAATTAAAATGAAATACACTACACACCTATTAGAATTGCCAAAACCTGGGACATGATGACACCAAATGCTGACACGAATTTGGAGCAGTGATAACTCTCATTTATTGCTGGTGGAACTGCAAAATGGTACAAATTAAACATAGTTTTAGCATGCCATCCAGCCATCACACTTCTTACTTGAGCCATCAAGGCAAGAAAAGACACAGAGAAACCTTAAATGTATATTATTACATGAAAGAAACCTGAATCTGGGGCACCTGGGTGGCTCCTTTGGCTAAGCAACTGCCTTCGGCTCAGGTCATGATCCCAGAGTCCTGGAATTGAGTCCTATGTTGGGCTCCCAGCTCCATGGGTAATCTGCTTCTCCCTCTGACCTTCTCCCCTTTCGTGCTCTCTCTCACTCTCTCTCTCTCAAATAAATAAAGAAAACCTTAAGAAGAAAGAAAGAAAGAAAGAAAAAAGAAACCTGAATCTGAAAAAGTTACACACTGTATGATTTCAACTCTGTGGCATTCTGGGAAAGGCCAAAACTATGAAGACGGTAAAAAGAAAAAAAAAAAATCAGTGTTTGCCATGGATTGGGGTTGAAGGAAGGAAGAGAACAGAGGATTTTTAGGGAGGTGAAACTATTATATATGATATTACAGTGGTAGATACATGTCATTATATATTTGTCCAAGCCCACAGAATATACAACATCAAGAGTGAATCCTAATGTAACCTGTGGACCCAGGTAAAAATGGTATGTCAGTGTAGGCTCATTGATTATAACAAATGTACCACTCTAATGGGATATATTAATAGTGGAAGAAGCAATGTGTGTAAGGGTATATGAGAACTCTGTACTTTCCACTCAGTTTTGCTGTGAACCTAAAACTACTCTAAAAACTAAAGTCCATGTTTAAGAAAACAAAAACAAAAACAGAGAATATCTAATAAATACTGTTCCTTTAAAAGTACAGAAGTATGTGTGAAGTATGGTGACATTTGTGTATAAACAAGACATAAAATATGTATTATATATTCCTATGTGAACATATATATTTCTTATCCTTTTACATATGCATAGATTTCTTCCAAAATGATACCCAAGAAACAGTAACAGTAATTGCCTCTAGGGAGGGGAACTAAGTACCTGGGGGTCAAAGCAGGCAGATTTTTCACTCTCCAACCTTAAAAAAAGAGGTACCATATGCATATATCACCTATTCAAAAAAACAACTTCAGAACTAAACATGAACAGGGAATAATTAGAGGATTCTTAGAGCTTGTTTTAGTCTGTTGGGCTGCTATAACAAAAATACTATAGATTGGGTGGCTTATAAAAAACAGGATTTTATTTCTCAGTTCTGGAGACAGAAGATCAAGGTACTGGCAAATTCAGTGTCTGGTGAGAGCCCACTTTCTGGTACATAGCGCATCATCCTTTTCCCTCTGACCTCATATAGTGGGAAGGGTGACAGAGCTCCCTGGGGCCTCTTTTATAAGAACACTAATCCCATTCTTGAGGCCTCACCTCTAAACACCCTCACATTTGGCATTAGGATTTAACATGTGAATTTGAGGGGGAGACACACATAGTCTATATGGGGGCCTATTATTTTTTCACTCATAAAGGATTTAATAAAATCTTCCTTTGTAATAATGTCTGCACAATAAGACTATTCTAATCACTTTACTTTCCAAAGTTTAAATCTCTTTACTACACTTAGTTCATATTTTTATAGTTTAGAAAAAGTGGCCTCCATAGAGTCATCAGTGCTCTTTAATGTCATTCTAAATATGTTGTTGGTATACCATCTTAATGAAAAGTATTATTCAACCCTGGGTAGGATAAACAGGTACCAAAGAGAAACGTGTAATTATGTAATAGTATTTAAATAAGAAAACAGGTCAGCCAGAGTGGGGGATAACTGAGATAGGAGGGCAGAAGCTGTGTCAGGGAAATTTTTTAAATCGGTAGTTTAGGTATATCAATATAAGGGACTCTATTCAAGTTAATATGTAATTTACTTTACTGTCTCAGTATGTATGATGAGATGCTGTATGATGCTAGAGCAAGTCAACAAGTTTAAACTACATAGTTTTGTTTTACTTTTTTAAGATTTATTTATTTATTTTGAGGGGGGAGCACAAGCATGGGGAGGGGCAGAGGCAGGAAGAGAGAATCCTCAAGCCAACTCCCTCATGTGCGTGGAGCCCACCAGGGGCTGGATCCCACACCCAGAAATGATGACCCCAGCTGAAACCAAGGATAGGTCGCTCAACCATCTGAGCAACCAAGGCACCCCTAGGGTTTTATTTTTTATTCTCAGTTTCCTAGGTAACATAAAAATGGCCAGAATTTTTTTTTAAAAAGACAAGAATAATGAACATATATTTTAATGTATTTTATATTTACATTATATGTATTTTAATATGTTTACATTATATTTATTTTTATATGTATATATTATGTATGTAATTATAAATATTTACATAAAAATATATAAGTATATGCAAATATATAAATTTGATATTGTGTTATCACTATAAGGCTTATTTTATATTTTTCTTCAGCTTAATTATCCAAAAGGAAGTAGCCATAAACGTAGTCTTTTTCCAGTAACTTTTATTATCTCAATAGGTATTAATATTTTTCAGATCTTCCCATTCACTAAAGCATAAGTTAAGTAGCATCTTTCCACATAAAATATGTCTGGTTTTAAGATATAGTACCTTTTTTTATTCCTTAACTACAGTGCAGAAGCGCTAAAGAATATAAACTTGAACAGCAGAAATTATTTGTGTTGTAGGGATAAACAATCTTCCAATTCTCCTAATTTTTCTCTCTTCTTCCCTCTGCAACCACACACACTATAGTTCCATAACTGAAATGGGGAAAGTAAACTCAATAGTCTCTTTGCTCTTTAAAATACTGAATCCATGTAAATTAATACAGTTTGTGTAGCTGAAACCTTCTTTCATTAAGACAGTAAGGAACAATTAAATTGAGTATTTCTTTAAACTCTTAAATTATTTTAAGCAATTGTATGTAAAAATCTCATTTCTTCTCTGAACACTTTAGAAATTGTAACTAAAAGTTTAAACATTTCCTACTTTACTTGCAAGATAAGCATATAATACATTCAGGAGGAAAACCAGTTCTTAAAAATGGAGTACTTATTATGTACTAATTAAAGAGTTGTCCATAGATCTTGCTAAACAATTTGTTTTAATTATCTGGCACTTCAAACAAATAGCTTTGTCTTAATTGTGTATCTTTTGTGTTCTCAACTAAACTTTTAAGAACAGACATATTCATGCATCCTGTCTCTTTCAACAGACATTTACCGGTCATTCAATATATGCCAACCAATATTTTATATGACATATTTTAAAAAAATAAATCATAAGTTACAAACATTCAGAAATTCAGAAACATTAAACATGTACTATCTCTAAGACATCATGCAAGATACTGCAGGGACAGGGATGCATGTATTACCTTTTTTTTTTAAAGATTTTATTTATTTATTTGGCAGAACGGAGATCACAAGTAGGCAGAGAAGCAGGCAGAGAAAGAGGAGGAAGCAGGCTC